>NW_003805182.1:237638-388350 GCF_000255335.2 Galendromus occidentalis | reverse complement strand
CAGAAACGTCCAAAAAGCGACCGAGATCGAAGTCGTGTCATCTTGTTGCATGACAATGCTTCGAGTCACCAAGCGAAAGCCGTCCGGGAAAAGCTTGCTGTTTTGAATTTTGAAGTCCTCGACCACCCGGCACATTCACCAGACCTAGCTCCTTCAGATTACTACCCATTTGGATTGATGGCCACCGAACTCAGAAATCAGCGCTTCTCGACATATGAAGACGTTCGAAAATGGCTATATGAATGGCTCGGCAGTAAACAGGAAGACTTCTACCGTAAAGGAATCCGGGCTCTCCCGGAAAGATGGGAGAGGTGCATAGCCTCCTTGGGAGAATACTTTGAATAAAGTCAGCCTTTTAGTTTTTCCGGAAAAATATTTTCATTTCTGAAAAAAATTCCGGTTTCATCTGCAAACCCCTAGTAAACTTTGTCTTTTGGGCTCAAGTCGAATTGAGTCCATAAAAGGATCAGAGGTGGCCAACATCATGTGCATTACATCGAGATTGATTGCTACCCGCTTGATCTTCCAGGAGTGACGCAGTCTAAACTCTTTGTAAGTCTTATTGCTCGCCTCTTGCGCTTCCTCACTAAGCGTTCCGATCGGCTGAAGCGCCTCCTCGACTATCATTTCCCGTGCATCAACAGCTTGTGAACTGTATTTGGCATGTAGTACCAACCGTACAGTTCCACGAATGAGCGTGCGGTTTCCGAGCAAAACGAGCCGAATTTCGCGCTGTCGAGCGGGAGCTTGCAGTTTATGGCATCGAGTATCACGCTGAAACGTCGCAGCAGATCGGCATCGATGCCGGTTATTTCGGAGGTTACTTCCGGATCTGCGAAAAATTTTCGGGCCGTGTTTCCGTCTACTGTGGATCCCACGACATCGACGAGCAGACCGAGCCTCTGCCTAAATTTCTGTTGGATTCCGCGTTTCCGCTGGTTATGGAGAGCTGTGGTTCTCGCGTTGATTCTCCACGATCTGAATTGCAATCGATAAGAGATGTGCAAAAAACACTCCATGCTTTTGATGCGAGCATGGAGGGGCGATAGTCCGAATTGGAGCGCCTCCGACGAGATGGCCCTCTGACTGATGGCTTCCAACTTATTCATCTCGCTCGACAGGGCTCCGCAAACGCAACAAACGGCCATTGAAGGGACGTCGCACAAGACCTGAGCAACTTTGCCATCAATCATGGTCAGTAGAAGTCTATGCTCGACCTGGAATTCCTGGCCCGCCATCTTGATCTTGCTCGGTCTGAGCTGCACAATCTCCGTCTTAGTTTTTTGAACTTCCTCGCGAGTAACTTCTGGTGTCTCTTTGGCGAATGTGAATCTTAGCGGTCTACAAAGTCTCGTAGAAGATGGTTTCGAGTTCTTCCACGCTACTGATCCTGATTCGCCTTCGATAACCAGGGGCACGTACGATGTCGGGAACATATGTCGGTTACAGAATCGTCCGAGAAAGCTTGTTTATACGTGCTGTGTCCGGAGGACCCATTGCAACCCCACTTGGAGGTCATAGTGAGATGAGGTGTTTCCAACAACTCGGAGACTGACTTCGTCTCGAAAATACGCTTTGCAATGTGATCTAAATGATCCTGGAACGGGATGCTGCCGGAATCCGCTGTGGTTTGTGTATTCTTAGGGTAGCAATCTTTCTTGGCTTTGAGAACATTTTGGTAGGAGGGGAGCACGTCTGTATGGACCAATCTCAACGAATCGTGGAGGTTCCAATATTTCCTTTTCGTGAATCTACAATCTAGATATATGGCGAAGGCTTTCGGGGAGCTGACCTTAAGAAGACGCTCTTCCTGCGATGTGCTTGCAGCCGCTGCTCGTAACAGTGAAGGACTACATTGCTGTCGGAGCTCCTCGACCTTGTAGTTCTTCGCCCTCTTACCGCACTCATCGGAAGACTTTTTCGGTCTGCCCGTGGAAGTTCACGCTTGCTGGATCGGTTGTGCCTCAGGAATTTTCCTGGGGGGAGAGTCTTCAAGGTAGAAACAGCGGGTTTGTTCGAGCGAGTCGATGAGCCTACTGAGGAAGACTTCAGATGTTCGGCGCGCCTTGTTCCACTTTCTCTTGAAGATTGGCAGGAAAGACTGATGGAAGAACTTCCTCACGGACCGGAGATCATTTGCTTTGAATCGAGGATATCGCCTAGATATCTCATCAATGCACCGATCCAGATCACGACCAGCCTGGAGGACAACTTCTACGAGCTCTGAATTCCTCACGTCAATGCCTTCCATCTTGATTTTCACCGATTCCTGAACAACAAGGCGCTGCACGGCGGCTTCCTTGGAGATGAAGCCTAACAATGGATAGTTGCAGCTCTGATGAGACGACAATGACTAATGACCGTGCCATAATTCGGCAACGCTCATTCAATTCAAAAGTGCATGTTGTGCACTTGCCGATTGGATGACCTGGTTTTCATCCCCAATCGCCACAACACCAGAAAGGCAGCTCGAGGCAGCTCAGACTTTCATTTTTGTCCGTCCGGAGCCTGATAATCCAGCAAAAGACTATGTAGCACTGTCGCAAGCTGTCGCAAAAAAAATCGAAAGTATCTGGAATCTCTATGGGGCTTCAACATGGGATTAATCGCGGCATCGTTTTTTTTTCGTGGAAAAAAACCGCTGTAGTTGGAAGGGTTCAAATGTCTCTAGAATGCGTATACGAGGGGGGAAATCAAGTTTCAGGAAATTCCATTCACCCGTTTCTCCATTTTTGGACATTGTGTGCCGAACTATTGGGGCATGCCGCTCTATTTCCCGAAATCTCATACGGGTGCCGTTCTATTGGAGCATGCCTTTCTATTAGAATGAATACGGTTTATGATTTATCGTTTTCTGGTGGAGGGGAGGTGGTGAGCGCGGGGTGCCAATGAAACGAGTCTCCGGGCCTTCTTCGATTGATGAGGGTGAAGTAGGGTTTGATGTGAGGTCGAACGGAGACGGGGACAGAGATTCACCATCTTCACTGTCGTTCATCTCAACAGCATAAATATGGCCAGAGCAATTTCGAAGCTTATTCGAGCAATTAGAAGAGGCTGGAACGAATGCGGAGTAACTCGCCGTCGTCTGCTCTGGGCTCTTTTCAAATCTTCGCGCGTCTCGGGCACAGAAGTCTTTCAGTGGCAGAGGTCAAGGAATCGTTCTTGAGCAGGTGTTTGCCTCCTGGGGAGAGAGTTCTTCGGAGGCAATAATGATAAATATGAGTATTCCATGCAGTGGAGGTGAGTTTTTCTTTGGGTAGTGTCTGACGTCACATCCGTTCCCTTTTCCGTAACGGTGTTTACACAAGTGTCCTTATAGACGTGGTTCACGTCAAAAGCTCTGCGCATATGTTTCTCCCAATACGTTGAGGGATATTCATCGAACGATGCAGAGATGAGGAGTTCAAGGACACGGAAGGACCGGAACGCCGCGTCGAGGAACCTCGTGTACAAATTTTAAGCCCCATCGATCTATGATCTCCGATTTTTCTGCCAGGCACTGTTGTGAACCATCGCGCTATGCGGAGTCACTCTCCGGCAGCGCGATGCAAAAGCATTTATCCCAACCCCGATCAAAAACAGTTCCGACAACAGAATAAATCGCCCATCCCCGTTGGCAATCGAGGAGTACGTCGAGCGGCCGCTCTGTGCATGAGGAATCATCCGACAAGAATGTTCCATGCTCTCTTACAGTTGAATCGGTCTGTGGGAAATTCTCCGGGGAGGACAGGGAAGGTCCGCAAGTGCGGGTCTCGAGCACAGGTGCTCCGTGAGCGGCTCCGAATGAACGACAGGTTTTTCGTTTGACGACGATTCTCTGCACTACGAAACTTAATTTTTGGTGTGCCACCCGTTATCTCCCTCTTGTTGGCCCTCCTCCCCTGGACGTAGTGAGCCTCATTATCGATACCCAGAAGACGAAAGCTCCAAGGCGAAGCTTGATTGCTCCTGTTTCGTCACGGACACGTTTTATACTCATCACCAGCCGTGGGGGCGCTTCGCCCCGCGGCTCACGCCCGGGGGCCGGCCGCAATATCTCCCAACGCGTGGCTCCCGAATAATGAGGCGTCGAGACCGCGTGTCAATCAAAGAATCGAGAAATGCAAAAGCAGAGACGCAGAGCCGAACATAGTCGAGCTCTCGGATGAGAGAAAACGCAAGTGAGATACTGAATCCCATCGCCGCTCCCCGTGTCCGCACACACTCCTGAGTCATCAGAGACTTCATGTGAGAGGTGTCAGCGTATGAGAGACTCATCGCGGAGCCCGTCTCCATGAGATCCCGTGTCGAAGGTCTCGCTTCCAAGAACCTGAACGCAGCTTTTTCACTTCGGAACGATGTTCCGTGGTCAGGCCTATGCGGGGGGCGTTTTAGGAGAACCGTAGTATGTGTGGGCGAAACTAAGAATGTCGGCATTTTATACAATTTTGAGAATCCAAATTTCGTTTCGAGATCACCCACAAGTATCGAAGCGTCAGATCGTGGTCGCCGTTGCTCAACGCCCGGAGATGCAAGCTATCGGCGATGTCGGATCGGAATCGATACGCAGTGAAAGGAAAATGACCGTCCCCGTTCCGGAGTGCTTGCTGACACCAAGATCGCGATGAGATCTCGTCTGTTGGGGGCTCCTAGTCGAAGACCATGAGTCATTTCGCATCAGCATTATGTCACTCAGAGCACTTGCTGATTCTGAGAGAACACCTGCGTGGTGAGCATCAGGAACTCCAATTGTCTCCGAATCGAATCCGCAAGGGAAAAATTTCAGCGGACGCTCAGCTGATGTAATCCAAATGCGGAATGGAACAGTGCAGGTGAAATTGTTTGCAGCGCCTCCGCTATCGTCCGGGGACTAGAGGCATCAGAAGTTATAAGGAATCGAATGTGCTACACCCTTCGTGAAAGTTCTGGAAATTCATCAAGTTATCTGACTATTTCCAAGCTCCTGATGAATAAAGTCATAGCTAGCACATGGTAGGAAGCTGGGAAAGTTGAGGAGAGCTCGCGATTTATCAGATCTGAGCTGAGTTCGCATTAATATAGTCGACACCCTTGAATTCTCTCAGGATACAGAAAACCAGGGAAGAAAAAATCCGCTCAGTCGAGTACATGATTCAAGAGGATCACAGAATCCGACCTTCAATCTCGAGTGTGAATGGAACATTGGACAAGAAGAGACGAGAGAACACCGGGGCCATGTTGGGTCAATCACTGAGTGTCTCTCGAGAGACGCGGGAGATCCGGAACAGCCTTAAGACAGAATTAGGGAAGAAGCATCTTCAAATAATATTTTTCTCTGGGGAGTCCCAGATTCAATCCACGTTCAGGCGGTTCCTACTGCTAAAATTCCAATTCGCGAGACCTCTGGTGACACTCGATCAGAGTTCCGATCGCGGAGATGTGCGAGGACGGCTCCGCTCCAGGAACCTGGTCAACTCAAGTACAGAGATGGAATCTGACAGTGGCGGCGCCAGCCATTTTTTTTGGGAAGCTTGAATTTTTCTTGGATAGAGCTTCCCCCAACAAGGAAGTCAGCGCGCTCGGAGACACAAAGATTTACTTTATAGGGCAAGTACTAGTGTTGCATAGATGCAATCATACATATCTATGTACATTACATAGTAGAAACAGCGGAGACTTTCCGCGTTCCGTCTTATGTTACTTTCCTAGCGACGAGCTGAGATACGACTCACTTAAGCGTCTGGATCACAGTCATACCACTAGGGAAATTCTCCGAACTTTGCCTTCGGCGAATTCGTCCACGATTTGATTTGGAAGTTCTCAGCTCTCGGTCAGATGTTGATGACGGATATCAGCTGGGGTGTCACCAATCATGAAAGAGGAAACCCCCGTTTTGGGGTTGCGTGCGTGTAGTGCGTCCAAGCGCATGTGCGCGATCAAGTCTTTCTCGTGACCTCGAGAAATTCAACCCGGCATGATCGACAGCAGCAGTCTGAATGCTCCGAAACCGATGGAACATATCTATGATCGGAAAATTTTTAGGAAGCTAAGCTTCCCGACTTCAGAGGCTTGGGAAGCTATAGCTTACAAAGCTTCCCGCTGGCGCCGCCACTGGAATCTGAGCTCGCCGTGCGCGAGAACAGGAGTGAGCTATGGGCAAATCGATCTTCCGCCGAGTGTCCCAGGATCCCGATTGCGGCCAAGTCTATGAAGGTCGAGCGAGACTCACACAGCGCATTATCAGTGTCGATAGGCGCACCATGACTATGCCGAACATATGCTTCTGTAAGGCGCCGACGAAGAGATGAAGTTACCTTTGACAGCGCAGAGCTAAGCGACGAGACCAAGAAGCTGGGCCCGCAGAGCATTGACTTCTTCCTCGCATTTCGAGTCGAGAGCGAGAACATGATGAGGATGGCGAGAGAAGATTAAACCCCGATCGGAGGAGATGACTCATTAGAAGGAGAGCTTTCCAAGCAGTGCCTATAAGCTCGTGAAAAAAATCCTGAACGCAATCAACACGAACAGCTGTATATCATACATTAGCCGGCGTCCCGCTCGGTGCAATTGCTCGAATCCGTCTCGCTATCTCATTTGCGATAAGTTCATCGAGTGCACACTAGCGCTAGCGAGAGGATCCTCGTGGAGCCCGCGGGGTTGGAATTCCGAATTATGAAGCCCGATGTATGTATCCCACATTTTTGAGGTTTCGACGGTGATCTGTATCTCGACTGTTGTTTGCATTCTGAGAGGAAGCGTCCGCCTCTACTTCTGTGGAGGCCTGCTATCGTTCGGGATGGTACTCGATTCATTCCCGCGAATGGAAGCAATCAGACTTCCTCCGTGATTCTCGCTCAGTCCCGTTGTCCGAGTCGAAATACTCACCGTCAGACCCCTTGACTCTGACCGCGGGCCTGCCAGGATATATTCAAAGTGAGCGCCGAGACATCTTGGGATCTCGGATATGAGTCCGAATGTGAGCGCGAGGATTCGACTCCATGTGAACCTTGACGCGGCCCTAACGCGACTGCGACTCGTCAGTGGGGCGCTTCATCGAATGGCCGGCTCGGCAATCCCGGAGCGCAGATTTTTCGAGTATGAACTCCAGAGTCAGCGGATACCAATGCCTGAATTCATTCGTGAATTCTTGAGCGGCCCTCTGCTTTCTCAAGGTCACCGGTAACATTAAGGGATTGTTTCGAGTGAGGATTGTTTGTCTTCTGTGAAGCGACCCTGACATACTTGGTGAGCATTGAGAGCTTCGCTCGGATACCCGCCGTCTTCTAAGGACGTATATAAGACCTAGGAGTCGAAAATCTTCAGGCGCGGCTGATCCACTGACAAGTTTGACCATGATTGGAATAACAGAAAGACTCCCGGCGGTGATCAGAGCGGTCCGCTCGGTGCCATAGGCCGAGCAGAATCGCATGGAGGGACAGACTAAGATCAAGAAATAACCCGCTCCGAGGTGAAATCGGGCTCTAGTGCGAGGAGTCGGACCGATCACCAGCTAGTCCGTCGGGGTTTCCACGAAGTCACTGAACCCCCTTCAGTTGACTTCGGCGAAATCGCAATCTTCGGAGAGAACCATATCGTGCGCATGGATTCAACACTGGTCACTCCCGATTCGCTGTCTTTCGCCGGCACGGTACGGTGAAGGTCACTCGCCGTCGGTGATGAAGGTATCAATGCTCAACGTGAGAGTGAAGGATTCGTTGCTGATGTCGAGTGATTTCGGAGTTCTGCTCACGGAGTCGGTTTCAGACGTGACTCGAATGAGTGATGATGGCTGACTAGTTGGTGACTCCGAGTATCGTGATGAGCTTACTGCCATTGACCCTGCTTTGCCCGCACTCGGTGGTGAAAGATGTTCTCGAAGATCGTGAATCGAGACAGCTGCACGCGCCGGTATCATCATAACACGCGTCCGCAATCGATGCCTGCCCGCCTCTGCAAACATTGATTGGTACTCCTAGCCATCGATGGGGTTCCTTCGGCGATAAATCTGCCCGCTTCAAAGGCAGCAAGAGATGTGACGGGTTCTTGTCTTGAGAATTCGAGAAGTTCAGATACAGGATTTCAAATTCGGAAAAGAATCATCCCTACGGATATGTGAACAAAGACCGTCAGATTCCCGCTTCCTGAAACTCATTGGTGACGAATAATATTGCATTCAATTCTTCCAGGAATGTCCGCGAAACTCTGCGTCGTTCATCTCGAAACTCCTCTTCCATTGGGTAACTCCCTTCGTCTGGAATGGCTATAAACGCGATGTGACAACCGACGACCTGTGGGCTCTTAACGAGGAAGACGGCGTTGAATATCGGATGAAGTTGTTCCGGAAGCACATAGAGATGGAATTCCCCTCGGGGAATCCGACGTAGGTTTGACGGCTTCTCCTCTTCGGTCGCTCTCGGTATTATTCCCGGCGATTATGAGCTCTCGAAAGTGACCGCGCTATTCCAGGGCCCGCAAGGATGGCGAGAGAGGCTCGACGCTGAGAGCTCTGGTCAAGACTTTCCGAGCATCCTTCCTCATTGCCGGAGTCTTGAAAATGGGGGCGGACGTCGTCAACTTCTTCGGTGGGCCTCATTGTCGGGTTTGGCAGTCGCTAATATTCTTTGGGTCGTGCTCTCGAGGATTCCCGGCAGCGACCATTCCTAAATGTGAAAAAAATCCCACACAGAGTTAATGAAGTCACTCGATGAATTCCGCACTAGGTCCACTCATAATGAAAGCCCTCATGAGATTCATGGACAATGACCAACCGACCTGGATTGGAATTGCTTACGCAGTCGTCATGCTCCTCTCCATGATACTACAGACGATCCTCGAGAACCTCTTCTACCACCGAATATCCGAACTCGGTAAGTAATCGGACTCGGAACAACCTCGGAAGATCTCCCTGAGACCCTGTCTGGAATGCGCGAGCCAATCTTCTAATCGTTCCCAGGAATGCACGTGCGAAACGTTGTCACTGCCGCCGTCTATGAGAAATCGTTGCGGCTTTCACCGGGAGCTCGACGTGAGAAAACTGTCGGCGAAATCGTGAATCTGATGTCAAATGACGCACAAATTTTACGGGACACCGTCCGCACAGGCCACATGCTGTGGTCGACGCCTGTGCAGATAGTAGCCGCTAGTGCTCTCATCTACCTCGACATGGGAATTTCTGTCGGAGCCGGGCTGCTATTCATGCTGGTCATGATCCCGCTCAGCGTCTGTCTCGCTACTTTTCAAAAAGCCGTATTGGTATGGAATCTTGAGTCTTGAGGGTCGGATCTTGATCCCGATCTAGTTTGTCATAGTGAGCAAGTCAGTATGTACCTACCTCCGTGCAGGGGGACCCGAATTTTCTCCCAGGGGTGGGGACGGACCGAATTCGGGGGGAAGCGAAGAAGAAGTTGATATCACTCCCTTCGCTCGTTTTTGCCCTTCGTGTTTTCCACTCGAGTTTGAAAGCGGTGGGATCTGAGCGGAACCGCGTCGGCCTATCTGTCACGACCTCCATTCTCTCGGCAGGCTGCACAAATGAAGGACAAAGACAGTAGGATCAAGCTCATGAATGAAATCCTGAACGGCATGAGGGTCCTCAAATTTTACGCCTGGGAACTCGGCTTCAAGAGAATAGTGGACGCGATTCGTTCGCGAGAGCTCTCCAAGTTGAGAAGAATTGCTTACCTGCAGGCTTCCCTCACAATGCTCTGGTTCTTCGCGCCCTTCGCGGTGAGTTCGCATCAGAAGCGCATCGTCCTCGGCGATCGCTAAAAAAAATCCGACCCATAGAGACCGCGGCGCACCCAAGTGAAGCGAAGTCGGAATATTGACAGGTGACCTTCGTGACATTCGCGGCCTTCGTCTTCTTGAATAGGGATCAACGATTGAGACCCGATGTAGTTTTCACCGCTCTCGCCCTCTACCAAAATCTAAGGGTACCGTTGACGATGCTGCCCAGCTTAATCAGTAATTTCATCCAGTCCTGCGTTTCACTCAAGAGACTCGACGACTTCTTGTCTGCTAACGAGCTCGAATTTTTCGTAAGAGATGGTGAGTGACCGCCTGTTTTCGGAAGCTGCTTGATGATCTACACCACGTATTCATCCGAGCCCGTCCCTCTGTCTTCCTATTTTCCCGCGATCTACGAAATCTTAGAATAGCGTTCGGTTTTCGATTTTGTTTTTCGAAGAGCTCCGGGTCTCAGTGAGCCGGCTATCGTAAATCTCGTCACAGACATTCCACCACCGTCGCCTGACGTTCTCTGAAGAAGAGTTATATCCACAGCATCCGAAAGGGACCACGCGATTTCAATGAAGAACGCAACATTTTCTTGGGAAGGGAATGAAGCAATCTTGACGGACATGAGCTTAGATGTTCCTCGAGGAGAACTTCTCGCAATTGTTGGTCGAGTAGGAGGAGGGAAGAGCTCGCTCATCTCCGCCATGCTCGGTGAAATGAATCTGGTGAGTCTCACGACTTCCGATCCAAGACCAGCAAATTCAACGGCTATCGAGTCTATAAGCGTTTATGTTGCATCCGAGCATAATTGCTGAGCGAGGTTCCCTTCGTCAGTTGAGCGGGAAGGTTCATGCTCGCGGAAGTGTAGCTTATGTCTCGCAGCAAACCTGGCTGCGTAACGCAACATTCAGAGAGAACATACTTTTCGGGAAACCTTATGATCATCAGAGGTATTGGGATATATTGCGTCGCTGTGCGCTCCTGGAGGACATTGAGATGCTCCCCGCCGGTGACCAAACCGAGATAGGTGAAAAAGTGAGTCGAATAAATTATTATGGAACGACTCCCGTGCCACATACTTAGGTGGCACCAATTCGGCACTTCGGAATGGGACTTCATCTGCACGTGGAAGCTCACGACGAATCAGACTCGAGTATGGTCTCGCGCATTTCAGGGGATCAATCTCTCTGGTGGTCAAAAGCAACGGGTCAGTATCGCTCGCGCAGTATACGCTGACGCGGACACCTACTTCATGGACGATCCACTATCAGCCGTAGACTCCCACACAGGGCTTCAAATATTCTACATGGTCAGTCAAGGCCACTGCCTCATCCACGAATTTCGACTTCGAACCTCCGGCAGCATCCCTGCGATTGGCAGTTTTCGTTCCAGATAATTAGTAACGAGGGAATGCTCAAAACGAAAACCAGGGTTTTTGTGACGCACGGTATACAGTATCTGCCGAAGGTCGACCGGATGGTTATCATGGAGAACGGCCGCATGTCTCGAATCGGGAACTCCGTGGGCCTCATGCGGTCTGAGAGTGAGTACGGAGGGGACTTACTACCCCACCCCTAGAGCGGACCCGTCCATCGTTCTCAAGTCCGATCCGTCCTCGGATGACTGATGATCATCTTGCCAGATGACTTCCGGAGCCTGATGCCGCACATTCATCAACCTTCGGAGGATGCTGGGAGGGTGGATTACGATCAGCGACAGTCTATTCTGCGAGGAGAACCGGTTCCCTTAACTAGAGAGCCAGGTGCCGGGAAAATCGTGTCGGAAGAACTTACAGAAAGCGGTAAGTCCACCTTCGATTCGGCGATTTTGTTGGCGCTCCGAGGCATCGGGTTGCTCCCAAACGGTATTCTCAAAATACAGGCAGAATCAGGTCCAGTGTTTACGGTCAATACCTTCGAGCGATTGGATTGTTCCCGGCGATGATCGTAATGTTGACCATGTTCGGTGCAACAGCGTCCCAAGTTGGATCCAGCTTCTGGCTGAATGAGTGGTCGAAGGACAAGTCCGCAGGTACGATTGAAGAACAGCACTCCTTTGTACATCATCTGAAGAGAGAGCGATGGACAACTCCCAGACGACGGAGGCAGGAGTCCCACTACGGGGTATGGGAGGGTAATCGGATAACTTCTTCCCCGGTGTCACAGAACGCGGAACCCACAACCTGATGATTTTCGGTGTCCTGGGTATCGGTCAGGCCGTAGGCCTTTTCTTCGGAGTTCTCTCCATAGCCTTATCGTCTTTGTCGGCCTCCAGGCAAATACATGACAAGGTTCTCGTTTCGATTCTCCGGGCTCCTATGGATTTCTTCGATTCTACGCCTATCGGACGCATCATGAACAGGTACACTGCCGAGCGTTCAGAAATATCGCTCTCGAACGAATCCGTCCTCGTTCGAACGCATCCTCCGGGCGGATTGATTATCCCCTATCATTTGCCGCAGGTTCGCGCACGACGTTGAGATGTTGGATCTGAATCTGCCGCAAGACATGAGAGTTTTGGTGCAACAATTCCTCAGCCTGCTGGCAATTTTATTCGTCATATGCTACAACTTGCCGTTGTTCATTCTCGTTGTGATTCCCATAGGAATCGTGTACTATCTCGTTCAGGTGAAGAATTTTTTCTTGGGACGCGGCCGTCGCCTCCGAGAATTCTGTCTAAGCTCATTTTCAGCAAGGAAATAGATAATCGTGATCTGAATTCTCCTCAGCTTCTGTACATAACCTCATCGCGGCAACTGAGGCGACTAGAAAACATCTCGAGATCTCCGATATTCTCGCATTTCGGTGAAACACTCCAGGGGTCCGCTATCATCCGAGCCTTCGGTAGAAGCGAGGAATTCACGCTCGAGTTCAATGAGAAGATCGACTCCAACGCCTCGTGTTACCTCCCCCGAATCGCGGCCAACAGGTGGGCCGATGAGCAATCGAAGATTAGTAGAATCACAACGCGATGGCATTGCCACACAAGGATTCGGTTTCGGAGTTGCTTGCATCGCCCGATATAATTCCCAGGTGGCTGTGCATTCGATTGGATCTCTGTGCTTCGTCTGTGACTTTCGCAACGGCCGTGTTCGTCGTGCTACACCGGGGAGATATCGATGCAGGTATCGCGGGACTTTGTCTGGCGTATGCTCTCCAAGCATCTTTCAATTTGAACGCGTTCATAAGATCCAGCGCCGATATCGAGGTCTCCATTGTCTCTGTAGAGAGGCTGACAGAGTACATATCTCTTGAGAGCGAGGTTTGTACCTCCGAGAGTCTCGGAATATCGAAAAGCACAGTCAGAAACACCGCGTGAGAGAACTCCCCCAATTCAGGCCGAATGTACCAGGAATCCGCCACGAAACAGCTGGCCGTCGAAAGGCGCTGTTGAGTTTGAGAATTACTCGACGAGGTATAGAGAGAATCTGCCTGCCGTGGGTGAGTTCGCGGCCCATCGTTTCGAATCATTATCATTGTTTGCACGGGGAGATTTCACGGCTCCTCGTTGATAATGGAAAATCTTCACCATTGATCGTCCTATCCAAAACGATCGATGCTATTACGACGGAAAGCCTCGGAATGGCCTCATCCGGTACATTCGATAATTATAATCTACCCTCAGTCTCATTGTTTCTGGAACAGTTCGTGGTATCAACCTCAAGATCGAGGCTGGTGAGAAAGTGGGCGTATGCGGACGAACCGGGGCAGGGAAAAGCTCGATGACTCTCGCGCTCTTCCGCATCATCGAAGCTTGCGAGGGGAGGATAACAATCGATGACATCCCAATAGCGGACATAGGTATCCATGATCTCCGTGAGAAGGTCAGTCAAATGAACACAACCTATTCCACGCTTCGATTCCATGATTCCATAAAGGGATTCGTCCTATCGATAAGAATAATTAACAACCATAGTGATATTATCGATAAAAACAAGTATCGGCTCTTGCAGCTGTCGATCATTCCACAAGATCCGGTTCTATTTTCCGGAGCTCTGCGATTGAACCTTGACCCGTTCGAAGCCTATAAAGATGAAGAACTGTGGCACGCCGTCGAGCACGCTCACCTGAAAGCGTTCGTCACTCAACAAGATCAAGGTCAAGGCGAATGGTCAAGGGCTCTTACCTCGTGCGGGAAGAGCTCTGAATATTCCTCACGATCTCGATGGGGCTCACTTGGTATGCGATCTAGAGATCCCGTGTATTCACGACTATCGTGTGTTCGGATCCGATTACAGGCCTCGACTTCGAAGTCTCCGAAGGCGGCGAAAATCTCTCGGTTGGACAGCGACAGCTCGTATGTTTGGCGAGAGCTTTACTGAGGAAGAGTAAGATATTGGTGCTGGACGAGGCGACTGCTGCGGTGGACATCGTTACCGATTCTTTGATTCAAGAGACGATCCATACGGAGTTCGCCGCATGCACGATCATAACGATCGCACACAGAATCAACACAATAATGAATTACGACAAGTAGGTGTATATTCTCCCTATTCCGCTCGCGCTCGTCGATCGTCCTCTGATTACTTCCCGAGCGGCATATTCTAGACGCAGTCCATGTCATCCTTTCAGAATTCTCGTATTGGAGGCTGGCGAAGTTCGGGAGTACGATTCTCCACAGAAGCTGCTAGCCGATCCGAACTCTCTTTTCTCAGCGATCGTCGCGGATTCGGGGAGCGAGTAAATCGACATCACGAGACGCACTCAGAAAACGCGGAGGACCGAAGGAAGTTGCGAAATTTTTTATTGCCTCGCCGCGTCCTGAGATTCGAATGAGAGCATGCCGTGCCAGAAAGACGAAACACTGAGTCCCAGTCACAAAGCTCGCCCCGATGTGCTTGCCGAGGGCAACCTTTATAAGGAAGGGCGATCACACGCCAGCCCACGAGGTTCGCCTCTGCTAAGGGGGTAGATTCTCAGTCAGGGCTCAAGGTCAACCGCTGTCAGTTTACTATCAGTTATCGCTCTGTTTTGTGTATAATAATTTGACTCGAGCCCCGAAGTATTCGTTACGGCGTCAGGGTCACTCGATAATCCACCTATCGGGATCGCCAGACAGAGGCATACACTGCTCTCCCAGACTCTCGAATCGCGGGACCAGGTTCTCGAACCCAACATAACATCCCATCTAGAGATGCGACACGAACCTATGCTCGATAAACTGTGAGTCCTCAGCCGTTTTTTGCGTGTACAATAGAGTCATTAGCCCCAGGAGGACATGGCTGTTTATCGAAACGCGGCGGCGGCAGGAGCCGTCACCTTATACTTGTAGCTTGTAGCAGCTCAATTCAGATGTGGTCCCGTCCCATGAACCGGATGATGTGGTCCCGTCCCATGAACCGGATGATCCGGTCTAGATCCCCATCCGCTCCGTCAATAAGAGACTCGGTGTACCGTGGAACTCTGGCGAATCTCAAGCTCGTGAATTCTGAGATGAGCAAGGATCTCAAGGGACCTTCTGCACCTATGGGACCACATGGCGCTCCGCCGTACTTCCTTAATTATTATTCGATCGCTCTGCGGATAAAACGTTCAAGTGATGGACAGAGCGATATGCTTCCAACCTCGACAGCAGAGAGGAACCGCTCGTCCAATGTCGAAACTCGCAATCCTTCCGTCCCTGTTCGGAGCTTGCGATTTCGAGCTACAAGATAGCTTTCCCGAGATTCGACAATGGGGAAGAAGCCCCCTGATCAAAAATCCTCTGGTGCGTTTACCTATTCCCATAGTGTACTCAAGCGGCACTGTTCGGCTGAGCTCTAGATACAGATCATAGAAACGCTTGGAAAGCGAATTTGCATAAATCCTCCATGGAACAAGGTGGGATTATTCCGACTGCGATCGCTCCAATTGTATGTATAATAATATTTCACCGTTCAGTGACCTTTTGGGATGACCCAAAACACAGAGAACCTGGAGAAAGTTCCGAAAGAGGCGGAGAACGAGATACGCCTCCGAGGAGTTTCTGCACCATCATCTCTCACGTCCCCAATTAGACATCCGACGTGGACGATGGCATTTGGTGCTGTTATTTTATCGTGGCCGGATACTCTAATATCCATTCGCCAACGAGGAGGAGATCGTGCTTTTTACGTCGATTTGAGAATCGCGGTCGACTTGGTTCTCGAGCGACGGGTAGAATTCAACGGTGACTTCAGGGAGGAAGAGGGAACATCACTGATGGAACCAAGCCGTTGATGAACGCCGGCAGAACCTCTGTCGTTCAAAGTAAACTGATATATACAAAAAACAGAAGTTTCTGAATTTCCCTCATGGAACGTGTTCACCCTGAATCCAGACTTGACACCTCCCCCGTCGCATGAAGCTCTCTGGCTTGCAACCGAAATCTCTCGGGAAGGTCCTTCAGATTCTGGAGCGCTTGATTTATCCTGGCTCGGGTCAGAAACTGGTTCAGTGAGCCATGATTGTAGAGAAGTTGCTTGTAGCAGAAAGGTTTTACAGCTGCTATCCAGAAAAGTTCTTCTTCCCGAAACCCGGTATCGGGAACGGGTCGGTAGTTCGGGTATTGTCGCGTCAGGAACTCGTAGGTCTTCGAAACTATCGCGAGGGCGGCCTCGTCGATAGCAGATTCGTCCAGGAAATTCCATTCAGGAGGATACCAATCGCGGATTTCTTCGAAGGCGGGGAGATAACACAGCTTACCAAGCTGCGGGAGAACGAACGCATTATTATGACGTATCAGAATTGTTCCAGAGCAAGTCAATTAGAATCACGGACCTTTAGGTGAGAGACAGTCTCGTTCTGCCATGCCGGTCCTCTCCGGAAGTGTTGGAACGGCGACTCTCGATTGCTATCATCGAAAAGATGGAAAACTTCGTGTACCACGTGCCATCCGAGGCCCGCAAGCGTGAGCCACAGCGGTGTATCCGGAACATGATAGGGGAAAGTCATTAGCGTCGCCGGAACAGTCAAGCTGTTCAGATCGACGTCGTAGTGGGCCTCGGGCACCTGCGGGTAGTGAGAATTTGGTGGAGGGCAGGCTCAACGCATGACCGTCATTCATCCTGTTCGAATTCCCTGGACGGGACGGGATTCGGGAGTCGTATCGATAGCTCACCGATAGCGGCAAATGATGCCAACGATCCCGTGATAGATGGAAATCTCGTTCGAACGTTATGAGTTTCTGCTCGTTACGGGCTCTTCTGACGAACAAAAGATTCTGGAAGAAATTCCCTCCGACCTCGAAATTGTATTCCACGGCTCGCATCTCATTCAAGTACTCGGGGGAGCCTACGTAGACAACCATGCTTGTGAACACATGCATCGCTTTCACTCTGTCCCTGATAGGCATGAAGGAGTCCATGATCATCTGGAATGGAGAGAGAAGGCGATCAGATCGTGGTGGGAAAATTATCCGTCTCACCCGTCCCATGCGTTGAAGATCCCGATCGGATGATGAAAACCGATAATGGCAGGCCCCCAGAAAGATTCGACCGAGAGCTCCGAGAAGTCCACGATCAGGACCGAGTATTAGAATACTCACACGAGCGCTCCGCAAGATCAGCGAACTCAGAACAACTCCGACCTCGGCTCGACTCCGAGAGCTCACCAGGTGTCTTGCGACGAGGGATACATAGGATCTGGGGAAGTACTCTCGTGTCTGTAAAATCATTCCTGTTAGAGCTCGCAGACCGAAGAATATCCACTTTCGAGTAGAAGCAGTAGTGACGAAATTGACTCTGCTGAAGTACCCGGGCGGCTCGCCGATCGAGGCGCCCAAGGGGGATCGACCTCTGGTCCCTCTGTCATCTTTAACTCACTTTTCGAAAACAATAGAGCTCTCTAATCTCGTCTGTTTGGGGACACTTCTCGGGAAGATTAGTACAAGCTCTGTCCTCCGCTTTCCTCCCCATAGCGACGCCCAGAGTCTGAATCAGATAAATGTACAAAAAGTTCCGGAACACCCGATGGAATCGAGCGTCCAAGAGAAGCCGTGCCATTTGCGTACACACGTCTGGCCGGCTGACGTAAACGTGTGAGTTCCGTGACATGTTCATGTGTTGTTTAACTCCATGGGTTATTGCCTGGCGCCACGGGAATCCCGTTATGTGCTCGAGGGTGGAGAAGGATCCCCGGAACGGTTCCATTACCCTCTCTGCATGAATTATTCCCTGCTTCCACCACAGGAATAAGCTGACCGCTCGATAATTCCTCGCTATCTCGCTCAGGTGTTGGTCGTTCAGAGCTGCACTCTCAGAGAAAATCGATCTGAGGGTTTCCTTGACCTCTTCATCCGCTTTCGTATCCTGCTTACACGCGTGAACATATTCTCGCAGCTTTTCTCGCATCTCGGTCGTATGATTATCTGTATCAGCTTGTCGTTTCTTCATGATCCTCACGTCCAGGTCATCGAAATAGGGTCCCTTCTTCAGACTCCGGAGGACCGTCACGTATTGCCTCATTCCTCTCATGGGTCGGAGCTCCAGAAAAAGCAGCGGATTGTCTATTCCCCAAACGAGCGAAAGTCTCACGAGGGCCGCGAACATCGACATATACTGTGTGTCACTCGAGAAATCGAGCGGAATACCAAGGTCGTCAACAAATAGAAGGAAGAATCTGCGAGCGTCGTCCGCGCTGCTGTCTCTGTTGTAACAGCTGAGGAAAAACTTCCCCATCTGCAATTCGGAGTCCAGGATGTCCTCGGCGAATTCCGTAATCCGGCGCTCTGGTATCGCGTACTGGATGAGTTTATCCATGAAAATCGATTCTTCGATGGCTGCCAGCCTCGAGGTCGCTCCTGTGAAGTTTGTCCCAGGAATCATCGGCGGGTCGACGTCAAAAGATATGGAACAAGTCGCGCCAAAGAAATCCGCGCAGTAGTCGGCCGTATCGTTGGGTCTCGCGAGGATCTGCTTCATCAAAACACAGACAGTAGAATTGCATAACTCGTCGATGTCCGATTGCTCCTTTGCTGACTTCTTCCGCACTATATAATAAACCACCACCGCTACGAGGAGCAAAGCCGCAGCTATGATCAGATTTTTACAGCAGCGGTCTGAGGCCTTCATCGGAAATGCAGCCTGCAGTGTTCCTCGGGAAGGAAGATTCCACCGATGTTCGCAACTTCGTTGAATGGAATCGGTATGAAGGATTCGATTCGACTCAGCTCTCTTTCTTCACTCACGAGCCTCCGCATCCTCTGAGCCCATCACCCGAACTCCCGCACATAAGTTCGTGTTCTAAGGCCTCCCGGGGACTTCCAGGTATCACATCGTTGTTTCGTCCGCTGACACGAGCCACGCTAGGTTTCGTATCGCTTCGCACCGAGAGAACAGCCAGTGTATCTCTTCAATATGTATCTCCTCATTCTTCTTAAGGCCCGAACGCAATTCTATTTTCATTCATGCTCCCTAGCTTCAGTGATGACCTGCTTTATTCTGAGCTCTCCCGATCTGAATAAGAAAATCCTTGAGCACCAGCTCGAAACAAGCGTCTAGATTGAAGCCCAATAAATGTCGTCATAGCCAAAAAAAATTATTCCAATGGAGCCATTCGATTATATTTCTTCCCAACGAATTATATCCATGTTCCATCTCGCATCACACAGAGGAGAGGCGGAGTGAATTGGGGTTGAGAGCCACCGGTGGACGAAGAGCGGTTACAAGGGCGGCAAGAAGGACTCCGACAGACCCGCCCGCTCCTGCCAGATTTCTCTGTCAGACTCGGATGATTCCGGGTGAAGAACTCCAGTGCCTCAAGGCTTTAGTCGACGATCCAATGACCCAGAGAATTTCTGTCCGAACTATCATGTGCATTTCATGGTAGCCAAAAGGGGCTGGAGAGCTCGAACCATTCAGATTGGAATACGCACCCAATCACTCGCGCGAAAAATCTTCCGGCCATGATTTCTATTCGTCTCCGAAATCAATGCAAAGAGGAAGAGTGTTCAGCACAATAGAGCAGCGCTCGGCTCGATATTCAGAGGACTAGCGAGCTCAATTGGGAGATAGGGAAGACATCACGGGTCGACCAAAGTGAAGGTTCATATTCACGGAATTCTTCTTCTCTACATACGATGACATTATTTCAAAGAAAGAACTTGCGGACTCGCGTCATTCCGAGAATTCACCCAAAATCCAAACTTGACAACTCCCTCGATGCATGACGCTACCGATTGCACAACCGAAAATCCGTGGAAATCCTACAAGGTTTTGGAGCGCCAGATTTATCCTGGCTCGCGTCAAAAACTGGTCCCGCAAGCCATGAGTGTAGAGGACCGTCTCGTAACAGAAAGGTTTGACGGCGGCGACCCAGAAAGCCTCCTCCTGTCTGAAGCCGGTATCGGCTGATAATCTGTCGTTGGCGAATTGTCGCAAGAGGAATCCATAGGTGCTCCACACTATCGACACGGCCGCCTCATCTATTGTGGATTCGTCGTAGAAGTTCAACTTCATGGGGAATGAATCGCGTATATCGTTGAAGGCCGGGGAATAACACATCTGCGCGATCTAGGGAGGGCAAGTCCTTATTACAAACTATGACAATGTGGTATTACTAGGTATAAGTTTCCTATTCATGCTCGCATTTCTCAAGACAACCAGCTCCGATCTAGGGAAGGGGGTCACAGACCTGGAAGTGACGGACCGTGTCGTTCCTCCACGATGGTCCTCTCCGGTACCGTTGGAAGAGCGACTCGCGGTTGGCCTCATCAAAAAGATGGAATACGTCGTGAACCACGTGCCACCCGAGGCCCGCAAGCGTCACCCACAGCGGTGTGTTCGGGACATGATATGGGAAGGTCATGATACTTGCTGGAACAGTCAGACTGTTCAGATCGGCGTCGTAGTGCGCCCTCGGCAGCTGCGGAATAGGAGAGTTTGCCAGGATTCAAGGCAGGCGGAGCAGTCGATCCTCATCCGTATAGGTCCGTCCTCAGAAGAGACTCCACATTTTCGGGATAAACTGGGAGCACTCACCGATATCGGCAGGTGATGCCAACGATCCCGTGTCATACGGAAAGGTCTTTCGAACGTAACTAGTTTTTGCTCGTTTCGATCCCGTCTGACGGCCATCAGGTTTTGGAGAAAATTCCGCCCAACCTCGAAATTGTATTCGACGGCCCTCATCTCGTTCAAATACTCTGGGGAACCCAAGTAGATGATCATCGTTGTGAACACGTGCAACGCTTTCACTCGGTCTTCTATAGGCATGAAAGAGCCCATGATCATCTGTGGTGGAATCATGGACGGATCAGATTATGTTGGGAAATCATGCGGCTTCCCTGTCAATCCATCGATTCACGAGCGATTCGTATTGGTCGGCCACAGGCACTACGGCTACGCCGAAGGGGGTCGACGTGCGCTCGCACGATGAACTGCATCGAGTGCCATCATACTCACACGAGCGCTCCGCAACATCAGGGAACTCAGAACAGTCTTGACCTCGGCTCGACTTCGGAAGTCTACAAGATTTCTCGCCACGAGGGATATGTAGGATCTGGGGAAGTACTCTCGCACCTGGAAAAGCATGTTTACAAGCACTTGCAGGCTGAGGGACTCAGGAATAAGACGGTTCGGCGGATCTGGAGAAAATCAGGAGAATCTAGATCGGCATCTCGCTGCACCCGATCCGACAGCCTCGACTCACTTTTCGGAAACAATAGAGCTCCCTCTCCTCTTCCAAATGGGGGCAGGGTGACCCGGACGCCGTACAGGCTTTGTACTCTGCTCTCTTACCCATCGCGAAACCCAGAGTTCTGAGGAGATATACGTACAGATAGTTCCGGAACACTCGATGGAATCGAGAGTCCAGCAGAACTCGCGCCATCTGAGTACACACGTCTGGTCGGTCGACGTAAACCTCTGAGTCCTGCGACATGTCGATCCGTTGTTTGATCCCGTAGCTGATTGCCTGGCGCCACGGAAATCCAGTAATGTGCTCGAGAGTGGAGAAGGATCCCCGGAGAGGCTCGAAAACCCCTTCTGAATGGATTAATCCCTGTCTCCACCACAGGAACAAGCTGACCGCTCGGTAGTTCCTCGCTACTTCACTGAGGACCTGATCGCTGAGGGCAGCATTCCCGAAGAAAACTGATCTGATGAGGTCTTTTACTTCCTCGTCCGCTGGAGTATCACTTGCAGTAGCTTGGACGTATCGCCGCAACACGTCACGCATTTCGGTCGTGGTATCGTCCGCTTGCCGCTTCCTCATGATCGTCTCGTCGCTGTATTCGATATCCACGTCTTTCTTTAGACTGCGAATTACTGTCACGTAATGCTTCGTCCCCCTCATGGGTCGGAGTTCCAGGAAGAGGAGGGGATTGTTTATACCCCAAACGAGAGTAAGTCTGATTAGGGCCGAGAACATGGATAGGTACTGTTTGTCGCCCGCAAACTCGAACGGAATACCGAGATCGTCGAGAAATGAAAGAAAGAACCTGCGAGCGTCGTCCGCACTGCTGTCTCTGTAGTGACAGCTGAGAAAAAACTTCCCCATCTGCATCTCAGAGTCCAGAATTTTACCCGTGATATTCGTGAGACGGCGTTCCGGTAGTGCGTACTGAATCAGTTTATCCATGAAAATCGATTCTTCGATTTCTGCCAGCCGCGATGTCTCTCCGGTGTAATTTTCTCCGGGGAGCGCAGAGGAGTTACCTTTGAAAGTCACAGAGCAAACTGCACCGAAAAAATCCTCGCAGAAGTCTCTCGTAGAGTTTGGTCTCACGAGGACTTGTTTCATAATGCTACAGGCGGTCGAGTTGCATGAATCGTTGATCACGGACTGTGTTTTGCCTGATTTTCGGACAATATAATAAACCGTCAACACCGCTAGAAGCACAGCCGCAAATACGATCAGGTTTCCTTTACAGCGACTCGTTCCCTCAACCGGGAGAGCCGCCGATGCCCCAGAGTACGGGGGATTCGCGGACGATCGGATTCCGTCCGTGCTGGACGGAATCGGCAGCGAGGATTCGATTCGGTTCCCTACAGCCATGGAGACGATTCCGCATTGTTTGCGCCTGTCACCTGCACATTGGATCAATTCCTATACCACGACGATACTCAGACATCGTCGTTTTCTGTCGTTGACGGTCGCGGTTCATGCGTCGAATTCCTGCCCCCGAGACACGTCAAGTTATGTCGAGAAATTCGGTCTGGCGAATGATCGAGTTTTTGGAATCTTGGTCTGCTCAGGTGGAAGCCCATGAAGTCGCGAATCTATCCTACATAGTTTCTCTATTCCGATGATCCCTTCAAGGAGAAATCCTCTCGAAGGGCAGGAAAAAAAATCGGTCCATCTCGTCCCGATTCCTAGAAAATCATGAACATCAGAGCCCTGGGCGATCTGCGAAACTTCGGGCAATAGATTCTCCTCGGTGGCTCCCATGCGAAGGATTGAGAAGTAGTTCTCTTCCTGGTCACCGGCACCTCGATATTTATATGGTTCTCGTGGAGCAACATAACAGTGAACCCGGACGCTAATTTGTTAAACCTAAATCGCCTCCTCCTGACCTCTGCTCTGATCCCGTTCTTTGATGATGCCCTTAACGGGAGCGTAAACTTCAGGGTCTACGTCCGCTAAGGCGTCCGGCAGCATCTAAAAAGTTGTGCTCGATAAGGAACGAATCGAGGACCGAGACAAATCGATTCGGGCAATCTCGTTCCTCCTGAGATATCTGATAATCGAGCAGAATCGGTTTTCGCTGCTTCTCGATATATGTAAACACCGACTTCCACTTACCTTGTTCAACGTTTCCGGTAGATTCAGGGCTGATATCGCGCCTAGGATCGCGATGCTCGCCGAGAGACCAGCAGAAGCACCTTGCCCAGCGAAGTCCGTCAATTCCTGAAAGCATGAAAATGGAGCATCTCCTTTTCCAGGCTCACGATCGAGAACTGAATGCATTTTTCATCGATGGAAATCAAAAGTCGGCAGGAGGCAAAAAGCCCCACCTTGAAAAACGGCGAGAACATTGCCCCGATACGAGACGCAGTGTAGGCGCTACCGATACCTGTTGAAAAAAAGAGAAGCCGTCAGTAGAATTATTTTCAAAGCAAAGAGTGAGAGCCCTGATCGAATGACGCGGTCGTTCTCTACTAACCCATGGCCCGGACGACGGTCGGGAAAGATTCACTCGCAAAAACTCCCAAGATAGACGCCCCCATTGTGTTCAAGATTTTGGCGAGAGTACAAAGTATCACGCGGGCCATAAAACTCTCTGCAATAGCAATAAATGTCAACAATACTGTCGGGGAAACAGATACAAGGAGCAGTAAAAGACTGAAACAACATGCCGGAAAGCTAAATAATGCCAAATAGTACGGACTCGTGACCGACCTTCACCGAAGGGTAAAAGGGCAACGATGAAGACCCCGGTGCCCACGAAGGAGGCGAACATCGACGGCCGTCTCTTCACGTAACGGATGAAGAACACAGTGAGGACATCGGCAGGAGTCGTCAGTATGGTGACCAGAGTGAAGCCCCAAAAGGGGTTCCCGCCCATTCGAGCGGAGAAAAATGTCAAGTGGAACATCAACAGACGATTCGCGAAGCTGGAAGAGAATCCTTCTGAGAGTCGGGTCTTGAGTCGGGGGGCGACGATAGACCGGTGGGCATCGGTGAGCTCGCTGAAACTTACTACATGATGAGGATGCAGAAGGTACGAAACCGCATCTTCGGGCCCCGGAAAAGATCTCCATAGGTCGGGTTCGAAATGCTCCCTGGGTCGATCTTTGAGCCTTTTTCGAGCCCTAATTGCTGGCGATAATCGGCGAACATCGTATCCAGGTCAATATCCTTGACTTTGTTCTTCCGAATCACATCGGCCATGGACTTTTCGGCCTTGTCCACGCGACCACTCGCGAGCAGCCATCGAGGTGATTCTGGTAAGAAGCTGCAAAACAAACAATTCATGGACTCACGTCCAAGACTTTGCCAAGACGTGACCGATTTTTTCGACGGCTTTCAAATAGTGCAGTAATAATGATTGAATGGCATTGGACGAAACGAAGATCGCGAGTTCGGCAAAGTCAATTGCATCGAAGATCTTCCCTCATGATCGGTATCCGGGAACCTCATCGCCCTTCCGCGAGTTGAGGAATAAGTCTGAGCTACTTACTACCAGACGACAAGGCAAGGGATTGCAGAAGCTGCATACAGCATTTGTTGGTGGTTCCAGTTCGGTAGGAAGTAGGCTGTCCAGGGCAGGATCAGACTCCCCGAAGTCCAACCAAGAGAAGATAACATGGCCCACATTCTTTTGTTGGCCGACAAGGATTCCATCACTGGAAATAGATTCTCAGAGTTTCTTCCCCTCCAGAACTGAGACCACGCCTCTTCAGGCGGTTTGTGGATCGCTTGCACATGAAGAATATGAGATCCGTATAATTGATAAATGGAACTTGTTCCTCACTCACTTATGGATATGACGGTGCATTGATAGGCGCCACAAGCGATAGAGGTCGCAAAACGAGCAACGTTGAACGACCAGTAGTCTCTACAGAAAACCGTCACGGTACCGGAGACGAGAATCAACAGAGTGGACCACAAAACCGATTTCCGGCGCCCATATCTGGAGAAATGAGCGAATGATGATGAAAATGAGGCGAGGGAACTCTTCATCGTCTCCGTTCGGGAGCTCATCTGGACTGAAGTCGCTTGGTAATTACCTGTCTGCGATCTTCGCGAAAATCACGTTTCCGACCATAATTCCCGCCATGAAAGCTGACTGGGACGCCGACACGTACCAACTTCTGTCGCACACCATCTCAAACTGGAAGCGAGTCCGAAAATCCTCTCAAGTCGCAATAATGATTCGAATAGTAGACTGACCTGACCCTAGAAGTTCCATGACTCACCTCGCGAACCAGGGTCCAGTCATAGTAAGTGGTGTCGAATTCCCAGCTCGAACACTTCTGAGTCTCATTGAGGAAGTTGATTTTCCCTTCGAACTCCTCGAATTTCCTCACCAAGCATCTGTAGGATAGCGGCACTCGTGCATTGAGAGGATCGAAGGCGGGTAGAGGAGGTCTTTCCTTGAGACCGACTTCTGCACACGCGATTGCTAAAGTCATAGTGTCTTTCCCGCCGCCCCCGCAGCAGCAGCGCGGCGGCGGGGGATATGATGACCTTCCCCATTGAGGTGCCTCATTCTTCAACAGGAATTATCATCGGCCGGCCTCGGCAATTCAACACGGGTTCTTTCCGACCGCCGTGACGGAACGGTGCTCGGTAGAATCCAAGGGGATCCAATAGGAGCGGGGATCACAGGAGACTTTGCTGCGCGCCGCGATTGGGGGCACGGTTCGGTCGATATAGCGGGAAATCGCGGAGGAGATTCGACCGGTTTATCGAAGAGTATCCCCATTGGGAAGAGCCCCGGGAGGTTCGTCAACCGCATAGGGAGAGCGTTCTTCCTCACAATGAACTGTTTTCATGGAACGGCTTCCGATACCGCCTTGTGGAGCCCTGCATTGTCTCCGCTGGCTAGGAAACCCTGTCCTCTAATCACATTTGAAGACCTCGGATCGCCTGCATCTCAATGCGTGGAATCACCGGAATATGATTCCTCCTTATATTCCTCCTGGAGAATTGGTCACCGATCACCGAGCATTCTGGCGGCGCTCGCCCGGCACGCTGATCGAATCATTGGTGAACTCCACCACGGATGCATAACTGCCTCTTGCTTACCACCAACGCATGTGATTCAAATTCCAGGCTGTTTGATACTTCCCCGCAGATCAGAGGGCTCCAAGGGGTCGAGATGTTGACCGGCTCACAGCTGATTGCTTGGGTCGGATTCCGAGCAAATTCGATAGCTTCAGAGATTGACGTCGGATCATCACCCTCCGCGCGAAAAGTCACGGACTCGACACTGTGATCTAAGGAACCTTCGGAAGCTCACCCACCTGCTATATTTACCATTGACTACCGGGATCGCCAGATCCTTCCACTCTTGCGTCGAGTAGATTTCCGTGAAATTCTCTGGTCTCGCGCACCAGTGATCTTGTCTCGACGGAGCGGCGAACGATAGGAGGAGAATGTGGAAGTTCAGAGGCCACGAGCGCAGTATGATCAAGAGGAAAACGGGGACATGCCAGCATCCGATTTTATCCACCACCTTATTCACGTCAACCATCCTGCTCCGCCGGCATGGACAGTCTACTCTGCTTCGCGCCCAGGTAGCTCGCGGTCGTAAATAATCTAGAAGACAATAATTCCGACAAGCGACGCTTGACCTCGACACCAAAAAAACGTCGGCGTCGCCAGACAGTGCCGACTGATCAGGCTGATCTTCACCTTGCTGATTCCCCGACCCGACGCTCTCTCCGTCGTTACCGGGAAGGGTCGCATCGGAGTGCGTTGAATGGATTATCGAGGCTGTGACGCGATTCTGGCTCGACGTTGGCTTCGGAAACGACCTTAGTCGCCCAATGAACAGTCGGGGAATATTATGGATAGTACACACCGCGAGGCATGAATAGGGGGTATATCCCTTGCTCATGCTGTAGCTGAGGTCGCTGTGGAAGGAGGTATCCGATCGTTTTCCTGTGGCTCGAGCTCCTTGTGGTAGGAGACAGGAAATCGACAGTAATCCGGAAGAACTCGCATCTCGTAGGGAAACCAAAGCGTCGTCGCTCTTTATGACAACTCCACAGATAGCTCGCGGAGCCGGCTTTTCGCGACAGAGTTGTCCATCGGAGCTCGTTGCTCCACCAGTTGTCGGAATTGACTCTCAATTACTGTGTTCTTATCTTGACGAGCGAGACGTTCCTATGATCAGGAGAGCTAGACTGCGAGGAATTCAAGAATAAGGTTCACGCATTCATGCTTTTATCTCTCGACACAATCCACACGGAAAATATTCACCCATTCGAGCCGAAACAGATTTGCGACCTCTTCGGAGCGAGGCTAAGAGGTCAGCTCATGCGAATCGGGATGCGAAATGAGAGGCATCGTTTAGTTCCTCTGCTCTTGAGCATTGGAATTTTTCTGCTCTCGGCGAACAACATGCCGAAGTTTGACGTTAGGAAACCATGGTGCAATGAGTGAGACAAGTCTGCGACAGCCAAAGATCAAGTTCGCACCGCCATCCTAGAGCTCGGCGGATGATGGAATGGAGAGCCTGACGACTTATCTGGAGACGGAAAACCGTGATTCCGAGCGAACAATGAGGTGCTAAGTCTCTGTGATTGTGGTGATTTTGGCTGCTCTAAACGAAATCGGTTTATTTCTCAAAATCTCTCAAATTAGGAAGGCGAGGCTAGAGCATCGCCGCTTCAAGGAAGCTCGAGAGACCCTCGACGTTGACAGTTGAAACCTTTTCTTCGTCTTCATGGTCTTCCTGCTCTTCATAGTTTGCGAAAAATCCTCTGTAGACCTCATTCAGCTCCGGATCTTTCCTGATAGCCTCCCGAAGGATTTCAGGGCTGAGGATCTTCAGTTTCCGCTCCCTCGCTTCCGTTGCCGAGACGTCGAGGATCTCGGTACAAATGTACTCGACTACGGTCGCGAGATAAATTGCGGTCTCGTCGTTGAGGCGCTTCACGCCCTTCATTAGCCGGAGTTTCCTCTCGATACGCGTCACAGGGAAACACAGGCCGGCTCTACGGGAAATGGAAAGATTGAAGATTTTTAATCGAGAGTGCGCTTCAGAGAGCAACGCGCCAGGATCCGGGCCGGTGGTGCAAAGAGGATATCGATTTCGAGAAGTGGAAGACTGTCAAAGACTTTCAGGGAGAAGCTCCAGAATCCGCAGGAATACACCGCTCGAGGGCGAGCTCAATCCCACGGATTATGCGCGAGGTTTCCCACCGGTAACGGAATTCGAATTGGATCGGATATTCCATTTGGAATCGACTCACCTCTTGGCTCGAGACTCGCGGCGAGGAGTATTTTGCTGGGTTTCCATCGCAGATCAGATTTCAGAGGGTGCGAAGTATTCTCGAGCGTATTTTTGATGCATGTGTGCGTTCGAACGATGCGCGTGACGATGTATGAATTCTCTTGTGTGGACACGAGCGCCCAACGGTTCGCCACCCCACGGAACACTGTATCGAATGCCGTCCCATTGCTAAGAGGATGGTTCATAGCGGATCCGACGGAGTAGGAAAATTCGGCTTGCCTCGGCAGACCACGTTCCCCGGATTCATGATATTGTAATCTGGGGCCAAGCGCCGCAATGCCCGTAATCAGGCGGATGCGCAGGAATCGATTGGACTCACAAAATCCCCGGTCGCTCGAACCCAACCTCACCTCGAGAAATGGAAAGTCTAATTCCCGTTAGCTTGGTGAGGCTCTTCTCCGTCTCAAATCGCGACAGGAGAGCGCCCGTGAGTCGATCGCAAGTATGGGTCCGCAGTAGTGGAGCTCCCGAGAAATCCTCTTGAAATACTTGATTTCTCACCCTCAGCCACAAAAGCTCATGGCAGGTCTTCCGACCGATTTTCCGTCGAATCAGTCTCAGGTTGTCTCAAAGCGCTCCCGTGCCCACCGTGTGGCTCATACGGCGGTACTTAGACTTCGATCAGAGTGCTCGTTCTAGTCTCGATAGGTCGACTCACCCGCAGTTCCTTCGAGCAAGGGAGCGCTCTCACGGAAGGTTCCGAGGCCGGGGGAAGTCTGATGAAACGTTCTGGACGAGAATCGTCCTTGCTAGTCCCAGCTTTGGAACCATGAGGTAGACTCGAAGACTCGCACCCCACCCGGAAGTGTGCGGTCAGCGTCCGGTCGACGGTGTCTTCCGGCGCCGGCATGGTAGCTGTATGCATCAAGTTCTCGACACCGGTGCTCTAGACACGGAGGGACAAAATGGACAGCAATCGAGGCGATCAATTGATGGGATACACATGACGATATGTTTTATTCGAACAGAAACAGAAGTTTGTCGACAATTATGGCACTCGCGCGCAGCAACTAAAATACCTAGGGATCCTCGGCTCCGAGGCTAATCGTCAGTTGAACTCGCAGTTCGCCGTGGTGCTATGCAGTGATTAAATCTCTCATGAACATTTCATTTTATACAAAACGACCCAGATTGTATCATACACGCGACAGAAATTTCGTAGGGACCTTCCAACTTATTAGAACGGCTCAAGGCCAGGACTCTATGTCCGATTCACATAAAATCAAAACTCATTCTCGAGTCTAGAAGGAAAATACTATCACAGGGTTCTAGTAGCGTTCGGGAAAAAGCCAGTCGGGGAAATTCGATCCGCTCCGATCCTAATAAACAGAGTTGTCATTCTTCCTGAATCTACAGGTCTCGACCTCGTACGTGCGAATATTATGGAGCAACCTCGATATTCAGACCAGGATGACAGTGGCGGCTTCCCTGGAGTATCCAGCCATCCACATTCTGATCCTGATTGCGGTCCTTGATGAGGCCCTCAAGTCGCGATGCCCTGTATGCATGCATTTCATTCTCTTACCTAATGTATGTACATTTTCGTGACCGTTCCCACCATTCATTCTACTCGGTGCCATCATGGTGATATTTACACGCGATGGGGATGTTTCACGAACGCCGTTCTACAAAAGGCAGTCTACTTGTTGGGGACGCTCGCGGTCGTCCCTCTCAATCTTTGGATTATCGATTCGAATGTCATTGAATCCACGAAATTACAAAAAAAAAACTCTACGTATTCCTATCTGACGAGTAACGCAAGAAGCAGAGAAGCAATGACCATCAGCGTCGTTGCCTGAAGGCTAATCGAAGCGCTTTCGCCCTCATTCAGAACGCGAATTTTCCAACCGAGATACGAGTGAGTGAAGCACTGTAAAGACGAGAATCGGAAGTCAGAGTCTGGCTCTCGGTCGATGGCTCTCACGGAACCATCCCTTCGAAGTTCGATGTGCGAAAATTCTGTTCAGAGTATCGATCAGAGCGATAGGACCAGATCGAGCATCACCTGATAATACACAGTGTTCGGTGTCTTGTCGTCTGGAACCCAATGAAATATTCCTGGTTGGCCGGGATCGCACTGCAGCTTCAAGGTCGCCTTGTACTCCTCAAAGGTCTCGACTTCCTCTGCGAGATCGATCGTTTTGTGTTTCCACTCGCAGTATCGGCCGGTCGCCAGCTTGACTTTGCCGTTCGGTTGTACGTCAGCACCGGCGTAGACCATGTGGTTCTAGATAGGAATAGACAAGGACTTTACAGAGCGATATCTAAAGCCTGCTAATTTTCGCTCCGGCCCTCGGCCATTCGAGAGAAGATATCCGGTATTCGACGTTAATCAGATAGTTATGCCGCAAGGCAGTGCCTGGGCGATTCCTGAATCCACAGATTCCCTTGTCGACAGTCGACTCGAGATACTCACGGGAGTATTAAGCTCCTCGATATAGTTAGCGCCTCCTCCGCCAGGGCTATTCGTGATGTAAAATGGATGATATTTCGCGGTGTTCGTTACTTCGAGTCCGCCTTCCACAACGAAAGTATAGTTCCTGCCTCGGACCACGTGAAGCTCAGGTATGAGTTGACCATTGATCCACCAAGCGATACCCCATCCTTCTTGACCTTAAGAATAAGAATGATATGGACATGAGACATGATACTCACGTAGCTCCTCGACACAACTATCGATGGGGATCTCGAAGGCCTTACGGGAGAATATTATTTTCAGCATTTTCAAAGAAAAAAACTGAATCTCCTGTTGTGAGGGAAAATCCTCCCAAACTCGGAGGACAACTAAAGAGAGCCCAAGAGCCCACCGACCTGTTATTTTCACGTATCCCTTCGATCCACCGGTTGGGCCGATCTGGGCGGTGAATTTGTTGGTGTTCTTGACTTTTCGTGCAGCGAACGGCTGCCCAGCGACGGCGGGATCTCTTCTATTGCTCAAGGGTAAGCATTGGTTGACAGGTGGTCGACCGAAGTTTATCAGGATCGTGTCTGTAACCGAAATGGGGAGCTCAGATTAAAAATAAGGAGGTCCCGGCGCAGAGTCTTCGCTCGCGGTTGCTGGGTCATCGATCATTTCCGCAAAAACTCCGCATGCCGAACCATGACAACCTGCTCGATTGAGAAGCTGCACTTCTGCGACAGACTGATGTCGCCCGAAGGAATGGTCGAACTCACCTCTGGTGAGATACTTCGTGTGTTTGAGAACGATTCCGTCGCTCCATGCACCGATGGCTGCGACGATGGCCGTGTCACCCGAGGCCGGAATGTTTTTATCGTTGTTATCATCTGAATCAGACGAGAGAAATACTTTGTCAACCTGTGCTCTTCGTAATTAACTCCGCTGGCGTGTCTAATTCCTATTTCCGAGCTGTAGATCCATAGAATACGACCCGATTCGACGATAAGTTCGATTCTCGAATTGGCTACGGGAGTCGCTCGAGATGGGAGCTCTGAGATCCGCCTGGATCTGGTAATAATCGAAATATTTTCCCACAACTCCTTATGCAAGGCGCCGACGCGGTGCTAGAATTGACGCGGCTCCTCATCAGAAACTGTTCATGCTCCCCCTGGAATTTCTTCATGCTGTGAGGAGAACTAAACATTGATTCGATTCTACCGTACTCACTGGTGGCCAACGGGCGACTGTACACGACCTCGATGATTCCGTTCCGGTATTCGCTCGAAATCAACGTCAGATCGTTCTTCCCACCGAAACGTTCGTCTGGACAAACTCCCCCGTTTGCACTGGAGCACTGAGCTTTGGACTCCAAGTAGTAGTCCTTGAGGATAACGAGCGACATCTTCTCGTCGTAGTATGCGACGGCAACGTCCGCGCCATCCATCGAGGTTCGATCACGCTTCCCAGAGATCCCGAATGAAATGTACTGGCCCGGATCTGAGGGACGGTATAAACTTATCGTCGGTAATCCGAGGACCCGAAGCTCCTTATTCCATTGTTAGTGCTGAAGACGATGCTTTCAATGACCCTGTCTCCCGAACACCACTGCTACTGTGCACTTATTACGATCTTTGTCCGTGCGCTGCTCTCTGTAATTATTCCTCCAGCGAGTAACAATCGCGTCGCTTTATCGGAAAGCACATGAGAGGAGGATAATGAACGGCGAACAGCTGTAGGGACGACCAGAGGAGACGCCTCTGATGACAAATTCAGCTTTGTTCGCTCATCTGTCAGCATCATTACTCGTAAGATTATATTTGAACGATCCGATGTTTCATCGATTTCTTCTTAGTCACAGAAGGCAGCAGAGAAAACTGGTCACAGTTCGATTTTCGTCTGATCACTGTCGATCATTTACTTACCCGCTCTGCCGTTGAGCCTGAAGAAGATATTCTGCCCGTCGATCTTCCAGGAAACTTGGAGGTGATCGGGAATGATGTCTTCGCAGTTATCGAACGTCAGAATTTCTGATTTCAAAGCCATTATGTCCGTAGGTACGTTGAGAACGTCTTGTCGCAGATTCACGTGCCCGAAGTTCTCCGTGTAGTAGATACAGTAGAGTCCAAAGTAATCGATGTCAAACACGGAGACTCCCGGAGGCAATCGGATCGTGATATCGTCACCGTGGTATCCGTGAAGCCGGTCTAAACTGCCCCGCTCGTCCGGGACCTTGATTCCGGCAGGTGACGGAGATCTCCCTCGGCCGACAAGAAAGAATGCATCTGCGGAGAATTCACGCCAATCAGAGAAACAATCTCATTCCCTCATCCACGTACACCGGGCACTAATGGATCCGTGCCCTCTGAAACGAATGGATCTCTCGGAGGACTCGGATGTTGATCGGGAGCCAGAGAACCTACCAGGACCAGCTCCATCGTATTTCAGATTCTTGATGAAGAGGGTCTTGAAGTCTTTCACGATGACGTCATCGGAGCTCACGCCGTGAGCGTAAGTCGGGAGTGGACCTAGCGAAACCTCACGCGGAGGCGTGAGATTGCGACTGATCTTGACGTGACCGAAGTCCGCGGTTGCCTGTTTGCACCAAACCCCGAAATAGGTGAAATCGGTGATCTTCTTGCCCTCGGGAAGAGTCAAAACGAGATACGCTCCGCGATAACGGGCAAGCTTTTGATGCGATCCGACTTCGTTCGCAACCTGGGTTCCAGCGCTGGTCGGCCGTTCCGTGGTTCCCACCCAGAAGTGGGCATCTGTAACGGGACATGGGGAATTCAATTCGCAGTGATAAGCCATAGTCTTCTCCGGCGGTCTGATTGAAGTGTTCTTCCTCGCGGCAATTAGTTTTATATGTATTTTGACTGATTCGAGAAGTCGTGCTCTTGGCGAAGAGGAAAAAGACGCAGACCTGGACCTTCTCCGTCGTAGTAGAAGTTGGTCACGACCACAGTGTTTTCGTTAGCGGCGTAAACCGTTCCTCGGACATCATGAGCGAAGGTCGGTAGCTCGCCTATCAGCTTACCGAAGTACTTTATGCTGGGAGCCGGTCCTATCGGAGGAATCCTATCTTTAAAAACCGACTCGATTCATTATTTTCCAGCAGGAGCGTACCACGTCAGGTCGCAACATAGGGAAAGCTTCGGGGTCTGCGGAGCAAAGCTATACGTTGAACGAGTCGCAGCAATAATCGTTTGTGCGCAGATGTAAAACGATCCGAGCGCCTAGTCTAAAAGCCGAAGACGCTCCCGAGCGACTCACTGCCGAGGAATTCGGGGGTATGATCGATCTCATTGATTGATGCCAACTCAATTTTCGGGCTTGCGGTGTATTTTGAATTTCTCCGCGGCGGTTTTGTGGTGGCTCGGGTAGCGGATCTTTGAGCTGCCCTCGGATTGCTTTGCGCTCTCGTCGTCACGGGTTTGTTCGTCACGGGAAGGTTAGTTCTGCCTGTCGGGTCAGTAAGACAGCACAGTTAGTCTCGATGCAATGTTAGTACACACAGTGTCTAGACTAGTTTGTCTAAGGAAATCCGCTCGGTTCTGTTGTCGAACGCGATCAGAGTAAAGGCGGGAAGGGAGTATTAAGCGAGTTCGCAAGGGCAAGTCAGCTATAACATGCTCGCATTCTGTTACGATTTCACTATTTCGTCGTCTTCTGGTCGTGCGCGCAGCAACGGCACGAGAGACGAAGCTCAAATCACGGACGAGGGTTCCCATCGAACTCGAACCGCGTTCCCAAGCCTTTACCCTCACCAGCATTGACAACACAACAGTGGGACGAACACACAGTTTATTGACATTCGACAATAATCATAGCAATCGTTTCAAAGTGAGGAATTTAATAATAACGGATCCGAAGATTATAAGATAACAAACTATTGTGGAACGATTGGAGCGAACGGTCGTTGACGGCAACGAGCAATGTCATCAATCGATGCCGACTACGTAAATACCGACACATGGTAATGGAGTTGACGAATGAATACAGATTGGACAGCGGACAGGGGAGACACTTGACCGGAATATTCCTTGAACGGAAAGCACAGAACGGACGAGACAAACGTCAAGCATGACTACGTAAAAAAAGTAAAAGAACATGACTACGTAAAAAAGTGTGTCTTGACAGGGAGGAATGTTAGTAAAAAGGGCTCAGGGTATGAGAAAAATTGTCTTCGTGTGTTTGTTTACCCCCCTCCTCCAGTTGGAAATGTTCGTCGGCTGTATCACTACTGGAAATCAGTGCAGGGAATCTGCACACGGACACACTCCGAAAAATCAACCGAAATGCTTCACAAAGATGAGAGGTGGAAAATGTATTCGAATGAGGGTCCCCAGGATCACGAATTCCCGGGAATCGGCGCTCAACCCAGATACGGAATGGCAACCAATCGACGCCCAGCTCGACTCAGGCTAAATTAATACCTAGTTGAAAAATTAGGTCATCTTGCGACCTCGGGGTCGAGATTTAGTAGGGGAGGGCGGGGCTTTTTTTGAGGCCGGCGTTGTCAACGGAGACTTTTTGGGGCTTTTTGTGGTGCCCCCGAGTCCTGCAACCGCGCCTTTTGACTTTTAGTGTCTGATCATCATGACCGTCAGAGCTGCGAGCAAAATCGCTGTGGACGACGCGATCGTCTCGTACGCACCTGATCTGCTCGCTACAGGAACGCTCAGCTGTTCTCGCGGAATTCGAACGTGAGCGAAGTCTTGACGCGCGCGATGGCAGAATACCGATAGGTAGTCGTAGTCTGACCAGGATTTATCTTGAGGAAGCGTCAGCATGACGGTTTGCTTAGAGTATCGGGGGAGCTTCTGGCTGCTGCCTTTCTCGTTCGGCAGTTTCTCTCCGTCGGTGGATGGCGTTCCAGTGCCCACGGTGAAGAATGCGTCTGAGAAATCGTGCAGGAAAATCATGTACCGACGACTCTGTCTCGGGATTATCCTATGTCTCCTTTGGCGGCGAGGGACCGCTGCTTCACGGGGTGAAGACTAATCGTGATAATTGAACTCACCGGGTGCTGCTCCGTCATAACTGAAGTCCTTGATGACAACAGTTCGCGAATCCTTCAGGGTGATCGGTCCTGAAGTCACGCCGTGCGCTCCCTGCAGACCGTCGCTGATCCTCTGGTCTCCGGGGATCAGTGGGTTCCTGATGGGAACAGCCCCGAACAGCTGATTGGCCTTGATGCAGAAAACATAGAAGTATTTCACGTCTCGGATGTCGTGCTGACCCAGCTGAATGTAGATGTTCTTGTTCTTGTAGCCCTTGAGCTTGGCGGATCTGGAATTATTCGTCCGGAAATGAGACCAAGATTCGAGACGATCTGTGAGAGATTCGAAAATTCGTTGTGAATAAATCCACTCACGAGCCGTTTTCGTCGAGCAACTTAATTCCTTCGCCGCTGGGATTCCCTTCTTTGACGATCATGAAAAAGGCATCTGGACCAGCACCGTCGTAGTTGAAATCGACGAGGTGGAGCTCATTTTTGCTGGACAGGTAAACTTTTCCGGAAACGCCGTGGACGCTACCGTCGCCGACGTCTCCGAGATATACTCCGTGGTAGGTGGCGCCATAAGATCCTGCGAAGAATTCCAATAAAAGGGTTAGGCAAGCAGAGTACAGTGAGCGGAACCAATCGACGAGCCAGTGATTCAGTATGCTGCTCCTGATCTCGAAAATCAGCACTGGCTGAGTGCTGGCCCGGAGTGGTTTCTACTTAGGCATGCGGATGGGGATGGCGACCTTAGCACCGAAAAGCACACAAGCGTTGCGAGCGTACTCCGCGGGGACCTCGTACGCACGATGAAGGACCCGTGGTCAAGGTCCCGAGCTCGGGCGGATCCAGTAACAAGAGACTGTCGTATGCCATCGTTGCTAGTCCATTAATTGGGTCTCGATTTCATCACCGCGAAGGAGTCCAACATTTTTGGCGACAGTCACCGGACACGGTGATAAAGACAAAGGCGGAGAACATTAAGCAGCATGAAGCGAGATGGGACGACGATCATCATCACGGTGAAGTCCACAATGACTGGAAGTGGACGCGCAGAAAGTAATAGTTCCGTGAAGACCTTCGACAAGAGAAAGATGTTATGCTGCCCGCTAAGCTTCTGGTCCTCGTTTCTGCCAGACGTATTTTCTGGTCCGTCCGAATTTCAACGTATTGAGACCAGATGAGACATTTGGGATGATTTCCGCGGAATTGATCAAAAGTATCGCGCCAGAATATTTCGGCATCGCATCGTCCAGGATCGATTCGTTCGACTGATAATTTCGGTGTCGCCTCCCAACTCTGCCGGTTGTATAGTTCGACAACTAACGACAGCGCCCTTGGAATTAGGGATTGCCCATCTCCCATCTCTTCCGTGTCGTAAGACTTTCTGGATTGCGCGCTGGAGCTCTCCATTCTCCCGTGAAGAGTCTCTTCAGTGGCTCCATGTCGTGCGGAGGCAGTACCTCTGCGATGTCATCAGCGGAATCCGCTCGCACAGGGTCCCGTGGCCTTCAAAACGGGCCAACGGAATCCACGGAATCCCTTCTGAGGGACGGTCGGACGAGCTGAGTGAAGAGCTAAGATAATTTGTTTAGATCTTCCTGTAACAGACCTACGGCCCGTGTGTCTGCCTAGTGAATTGTTTCAACAGAGGGCGGATGGGCGGCTGGCCCCGTGGTCAATCGACTGCAGCTGGTTTATTTTTTGCTGGGCCAAAAAGCTTTTCTGAGTCGGAAACGCAGGCTTCGCCGCGTGGGCCTGCCGAAAGAACAACGGAACAATGCTGGGAGCCGCGGCGACTGCGGTCGTTACTTCAAGTGGCTTCGAGCGGGTGACTGAGACGAGCTTGTTCGAATGCCGGTGTTGCGTGAGACTGTCCATCGGGAGAGACGTTCGCTCGACCAATCCGAACGTAATCGCATTGAGGAAAAATGCCTTAAGTCTTCTCATACGCCAATTATGTCGCATGCTCCAAATAGCTAAGCCGAGACAATACGTCTTCCGCTGGTTCAGACCGCGCACCTTTCGCCGCAACCTATCCTTTGCGTAGTGTTCGGATTTCTCCCGGCACAAAGCGTCATTTGGAAACGGTGTCACCGGAATACCAATTTCGGTTACACTTTGCTGAGCTATATCATCGACGCGAATATTTGCTCTCATGGGGAAGATTCCGAGGGCCTCAAGGGCTCGAGCCCCGATTCAAGGGGATCATACGATAAAGAACATTAATCTGACATGGACTCTGGTTGTCTACGGAGAACCAAGCGGTTTCGAATCAATAAATTTTTATCGAAGGTTCCGGGTGTATTCCAGAAACTCCGCGCCGACGATGAATGCGATGATTTATGGAGGAAATCCAATTTCCTGGAAGCTGTTTCTCATCTTGTATGAAAATTCCAAGGAACTCTTCCAAATGGATCCAATACCTCCAGCCATGAACTTGAAACTGGAAGGACTCGTGTTTCTGTTCGCGTCCTTGGTTTCGGACAATATTAATTGAGAAGTCATAGACCAAAACACAAGAGCCTTCGGGTAGATAGGAGCTCCTGAAATTTTTTTCGAACGCCAGCGTCGATTTCGTGGCCGGAAATCTGATGTGAGATATCAGCGGTGATAGGGACGAGGAGAAGTGAGATGTGTTTTGTGGTTGAGTAACTCATCCAAGAAAATAATGTCTGCGCTCCCATGGCACGTTTCGCCAAAAAAACTCAGTTGAGAATGGAATTTTTTGGCCAGGAAAGCCCCAGATCGCGTTCTCACCCGACGAGGAATCACCTTCCGTTCTCATTACAGAGCGCCCCCCTCCGCTCTATTCCTGTTCTCATTTTGAACATTTTTGCCCTGGGTGATGATTTTCAAACTTGTCAGTTTTCTCTCCGACGGCTTCCCGTTGAATTTACTGAGTCAATGAAACTAGTCCCACTAGAAGAAAAACTTCCTCACCCTGTTGTTCAAGATCAAGACTTCGGGACCAGGCTCTGAGTTCTCGTGCAAGCTTGAATTCCGCTGAACAACCTTCCGCGGCTCCGTTGTGGACGTACCGAAAACAATACTCCACGTCCGACGCGTATTATGGACACGCTTCCGCATTGCGTGTCCTGATCGTTGCTCTGAGCTCCGATTTCGCGAGTAGCCCATTGATGAGAATGTTGCGACCTTTTCAAGCGGCTCTAGGGTAATAGAGCCCTCAGAGCTTGTTCAGTCGTCTGATTCAATCGCCATTCCGTTTCTTGTGGGAAGGCTGAACGCAACCTCGAACTATCCGGCGCACGACCGGTGAACAGCCTTCCTTGATCGTGAAGCCGTGGCTTCTATTGTGGTCGAAGGCTCACATGCCGATTACGAATTCAAATGTCGGTCTCACGAAAACGGCGCTACTGGACGCTCAACGCATACTCCCCGTCCAAATACAATATACCTTCTGCGAGATACTTCACAGATCGAATGAGAGAATATGTAGATCCTCGCGCGACGGCGATGTCACGTGTTTACAACAAAAAAAAGAGAGTCGCATAGCGAATGATCTCTGGCAGAAATCTGGAAACTCCTGTAACGCACGACCGAGTCTCATGGAGCTCTAGCCTCACAGCTGCGAGAGTTCCGGAGGGAATCCGAGTGATCGGGTAGGTCAGCCACGACGCGAAAGAGCTCCCCGAAGCGAAAGACTCCAATGACCGGGATAACGACTGAGCGGACATATGAGCTTTCGAGCGCGACGGGAACCCCGATGCATCATCTGAACAACTTCAAAAACGAAGAAGAAGTCGTTCATGATCGAGGAAGCGCCGAGATGTCAATTGTCGAAACAAGCATTCAGCAACCATCTGAGACGACTTCACCAGATCATTTTCTGAAGGGGAGCAGAATAAGCTGCCGAAAGATATTCTTCCAAGCTCATTTTGTTTAGGTTGTTTGCTCTGCTTTCTCCCGAGACGAACGCGAAAATGTCCTCTAGTGACCGAAAACGCGTCAGCTCGCAAAACTTGATGCTTGGGATCAACGATTCTCCTCCGGAATTCGTCTTCTCCGCGATAGCCCCAGAGGTTCGTATTTTTCAACATTCCTCGCCCTCCGGCGACCCCGCTAGGGAAGCCTTTGATGGGCTTCAGCGCCAAAGTAGGTACGGTCGGATCTCCTTCGGCATTCTCGAGTGGACTGTGGTGAGAAGGGGTTTCGGGGTAAATGACTCTGACGGATCCGTGAGCGCTCGAGACCACGTGGAGGTCGCCCTGCACGTTTCGGAGGGGGATGAGATTTTCGTCCGTCCGATGATTATGATCCGCGGTGGATCTACGAAGTTTCTTTTGAATGCTGATTCGGAAAATTCCGAGCAAAAGTTCTCGAGAGCGAGATGCTGCCGATTGTGAATCACATTGTGCTGAGCGCGTCATCAGAATCATAAAAAGGCTCCAAGAGAGTCCAGAGTAATTCTCTTCAGCAACCAGGAAACGACATGCCGCGGATGGGCCATATACTAGATCGACTCTCTTCGCGAAGTTCTCCGCGAACGTGCTCGACATTTCATGCCTCGGGAAATTAGATATACACCTCGGAATGTATCGACTGCGCTCCGCTGAGCAGTTCGCGTGTTAGTCATTGAATTATTCTCGGACTTCGCTAGAAAACACAGCAAGAAGCCTTTGTTCGAATGTTTACTTTATCTGTTACTCGACGCTCGCATATGTAACAGAGCTGTACCCCACGGAATCATCAAGAATATTTTGTTTCCCGTTTTTCTGCTCTGTGAAGAGCGCCGACAGCTTTCTCTTAGCGAAACAATGCCCGCAACCGCTTGATATGCGCTCAACCATGAGGACGATGACTGTGGAATTCTAAGTCGACGCCTGCCGACGTCACTGTGAGCTTCTCTCGACGACGGATGCACAGCTAGGAGCCTGATCTGAAGTCCTCGAGGTTTCCGGAGCCTTGTCACCCACCGAGAAATGCGTGAAATTACACCCGAATCATAATAGGTAGCTGAGAATCGGGCGATACGGCCCGTTATCTGTGAAAAGTGCTCCCGCGGATTGGCGAGTCGACGACACGAGTTGCGGCCGACCCGAGGCGTTTCGATTTCTACGGTATTCGCTGACGAGCCGTTGATTGTAACGCGATCTTCGTCTTTCTGTACCGTGGTTCTCGTGCGGACGAAGTGTGACCGCCGTCGCTGCTGGTCGAAGGCACCGTGAGCCATTACGTCAAACTCGTCATCCCTTTCCTGCCTTGTCGTCCGTCAATTTATCAACACGTCAGAGCTTTGTGCTGAAAAATTCGATTGGGGGGAGGCGTTGGGTGGCTTATTCGTGCGCAGGGACTTCGAATCTACTCGAGCTAGTTTCTATTTTCTGCTTTCGTTCCGTTGGCGCGTGGATGGTCCCATGCCTCGTTTCGTCAAACGAGAACCGCCTCGCGCTGAACTGATGGTCAAACGAGATTCTGCCATCCTAGTTTTTCGTCCCTCGTTTTTCTATCGCATTTTGACGGAGGCTCGACATTCTCACCGGTCCCTGGCTCACCCAATGCGATAAGATCTCCGACACACTCAGTTCTCGCAGCTCCTTCAATAGCCCCGTCGCGTCGGAGGTGTTGACGGAATTTCAAATCAGATTCGGATTTCCATAGGTCTCTGATTTGGCGCATGCCGGACGATTCTGAGAAATGAACGGCATCCGCGATTGCGATTCTGTTTATTTGTTGGTCTGCACTCACTGAGAGCTTTGTTTGTTGGTTTTCTATTTCACTGTACCGAGTGTTCCCAGTTCTCAAGGAAATCGCAGCTCGGACTTTTGACACAGCGCTAGCCATCATATGTCAACATTCATGAGAATCAGGTTAGAACAGTTTTATTTTTTGTCACGCTCAAATCCGACATAGATCCAAAACCGTTAGGAAACTTTACACAGAAAGCAAAACGTGTCTCCATTTGGTGGAGCTCACGACCGCTCGAACGATTCGATCGTCACCGTTGGATAAACGTTGTCGGCCAAGACGAATCCAGCCACGAGATCGACGCGGTCACATTCACACACGAGCGCATATTTATTTTCCCCACAAAAAGGGGAGAAAAACGAGAGAAAAATCTCCCAGTGCCCACAACAACGGTCGCGATCCCAACGCGTCCCACGAAACATTTAGATTCCTGTGACCTGAATTGTCTATCGCTTCCGAGAAGCCACGCATGGGAACACGCTCTGCCAGACCCCCGAGGGAGGGCTACTCGATATCAACAGGGGTTTTTCATTTTCGATGATCGGATGTTTCAATCGATCTCACGTCCCCGTTTGGATCGGACACGAAAGCAAAGAAATCGGATCCAGAAGGTACGCCGAGTCGATCAGCTCGACAGATACGCAAGAAGAGCCGAGATCCCCCGCCTCCGTAAGCATGATGAGGGTCAATGGACATCTCGATCGGGAAAAATCCTTTTGTTTAGGTGTCATTCCGAGACAAAACCCCCCTCGAAGAATTCCGCCCAACGTCCAAGTACGTACTTGCAGAAGTATGAAAGAGCGGGTTCAGAATCAAAGGAGGCACAGAAACACTGGAAGGACGCTATATCTAAGCGAAATACGAGCCGAAACAACGTGACAGCAACAATAGAGCCAACGACAGTGAAGAAAACTTCCGAAAAAACGAGCATCGAGACAGCCTTGGTTTCATTGACTTAGGGTTGAGCTTTTCTTATTTTTCTTCGAGCCAACCTTCGAGGAAGAATTCAGCTTGCAATAAATTCCGTATTGTGCCGCGCTGATGGTGGTCGGCAGCGAATGGCAACCACGAAATGAATGGACAAAGGAAAAGGATGCTCGCACTCTATCGTTCGTCTATAGTCCAAGGATCACATCCGTTGGCCAGCGTAGTATGGAGAAGCTCCTTCCGCCGAGCTGAGGCCGATTCGCTCAAGTAGAATTCGGAGGTAGATAGCGCGTGCTCCTATGGCCTCCGTCGGAGGAACGGTGTGCTCGAATGAGGGACGGAAAAAGAAAAGAAGAGCAATCAACACCTAGGATTAGCGGAGTGATGTTTCGAGGCGGGTGTTCCCTGATAATATTCCACATTCAGTGGCTTACATTAGTGGTTGTCGCCAACAACAAAGACCACAACCAGCGGCCGTGTTGCCGGTCTGCTGTTCGGGCAAGTTGGAAGCTCGCTTGCCATCCAACTTACGCGCACCAGATAGTGCGAGCGGACCGTTGGAAGCTCCGGCCGAACGGCTACCAGAGTTTGTGTAGCGAGCTGAAGCCGGAGCGGCTCGACGACGACGAGACAGTGGGCGGACTGTCCGTTCCGAACCGAATGGCCAGCTCGGCGTACAACAGTCCCGACAGCTGAGGCAACAAAAGGACCGTCATAGAAGAACCTGTTCGCTGCTGTGACTTTTCTGCCTCTAGACCGAAAAAAAATAGAAGTCTACTGTTCGCAGTGCCGCCAGGTGTCGAACTATTCTTCGAATGTCCTGCGCTTGCGCGGTCGCTAAACAAAATCTGTTTTGAAAGTTCACTAGAGCCAGAAACTCACTTGATCCGGCGAATGGCCGCTGCTACACGAAGCAGAGGATCATGCGAGCCGTCGATTCAGGAGTTCCCATGAGGGAATAGTTCTGACTCGCCACAAAAGCCGAGAATCGCTTCGAATTCTCACACCTGATTTTCTTAATCAGGCTCTGGAACGAACGAGGGGTCTCCTGCTCCCGTACTAGGCGACTTTGCGGAGACAATGCCCGTAGCGCAAATCAATAACAGACTGAAATTTTCTCTGACCTCGTTCGGAGAGAAAGTCAGTCGACGCGGATCGAGCTTCAATCGTGTGTCCACCTGACATGGAGTCGAGATTTCGCTGTTGTTGTGTGTGAGTGAGGTGTATTCCTATATGGAGTGGCTTCGCGTCTTCAGAATGCAGCAGTTGTCATGAAATTAAAACGTCAACGCTACGTCACCGTCGTTACAGTGCGGCTTGGTCCTGCTCGTCTCGTTTCGGAATGCTTCAGTCAAAACGCTGAACGCAGAGAACAAACCCAGTTCCTTCATGAGGCTGGGCCGTCAACAGCGGCGCGATTGTCGCTGCGGTGCGGCGATGCGTTTAGATAAGCAAACCACGTAGAAAATATAATGCGACCCAGGAGTGAGTCGTTTGCAGAAAAAAGAGCAGAAAATATTCTTTCGGAATCAGGTGAATTCGGTGAGATGATTTTACAAAGACGTTCCGTTTTGAACGTCACGAACCCGTACGTCACCCTTGCTAATGGACGGCTGTCAACTCTCGGTGTGAATGTCGTCCAGAAAATCGTTCAGAAGTAGTTTAGACTCGGTTTGTGAGTTGTAAATCGTTCCTCTTTTTTAGCAAACGTCATCTGCGAGATGATTCAGGCAGGGTACAGGCTTGAACGGTGAGAAAAGACTCTGGAGGTCGAGTTTGCACATTTGCTATCTGAACCCGGGTCGTGCCTTCCGAACTATCTCCTGAAATACGAGACGCCGCGAATTCATTCCATAAAGCTGAATTAAGATTCTGTCAGGCTCGACTATTGAGGAGAGAACGCAAGCTTCATATCCACACCTATCGAGAGAATCCAATTCTTTCTGGAGCGGTCTATTGAAATTTAAGCTGGCGATTGTTGGGAAATAACAAAGTTATTCAAGATTTCCAAGATTATATTCGATATCGAGAAGAGGGAGGAATCCATGCAATAATGATTTCGCTCTCGGAAAAATTGTGTTTGTTGTCCGTTGTGCTGTTTTGCCTGCTGCCTACGAGTCTCGCCGCCATGGAATCTGCGGTCATTGCGGACGAATTCAAATGCCAGTCGCTAAGGACCCACAATCAGACGAAAATTCTATGCCATGCCAGAGCGGATCCCGCGAATATGGATGAAGCTCGACAGCGATACGACAAAGATGGACGGGTTTGCCACAAACTCTACCAGCTGAGCCAGAGGTAGCTCATGAATTAGAAATCCTACACGATATACCGCGATCTTCGGTTTTCGCAACGTGATTCCGATGGATTACAATGCTATCCCGGAACATTCAAATTGGAATATTCGGACTCCCCCAGATAGGTCAGAGGTTATCTTCTGTTGCAGACTGCGAAATTTCGAGGATGGTCAAATCAGGTACTGTGACCCCGCGCGCTGTCTCCGCGAAAGTCCAAATTGCCGAGGCGGGAAAATGACTCCGAAATGCAACCAATGCCTCGGGAAATGCTGGCTCATGTACGGTTATCCGACGGTGACAAATAAGGACAAGCTAATATTCAAATCATACCCCTGTGATTTCTCGAACTGCGGAAAACAAGTTTTCTGCGGTGGGTACGACATGAAAGCCCAGCAGGCACTTACAAAATTGAAATCGATGTGATGGGTCATGAAAGAGGAAGGAAAAGAAATCAACACCATGGATGACGGACCAAATCGACAGCATAAAAAATTGCTCTGAATTTAATCTAACCCGCGTCTAGAATGATAGAGCTCCGAATCGAGTCCAATCTTCTGTATCGTCCCAGGAATAGGACAACTCTCACTTCCCGGAGATATCGATATGACGATATCGTTTGTGGAATAGATTCAGGAACGCGCGAAGAGGTATCTGACACGACATCCGAAGAGCCACCGCTGCCTCCGCGTTCGGCTGTGAGCCGGCACAAAGCCCGGTGTGGCCGCGGCCACCGTTTCGGGTTGCAGCACCGTAGCGTTCGGAAGCGATGTCACTCGGCATCTGATCCCTCGCACTGACGCGTTCACGGTGTCAAGATACATTCGATTAGTTCCGCGAGCCGATCTGGCTGAGGGCCTGACGCCCACTGCGAGAAGAAGAAGAAGAAGAAGGCTCGGAAGAAGAGTATCGGACTCGGTGATCGAAACCCGTTCTTATTAGGACAGTGTTCAGCGATGGATCAGCCACTCCTGAAAAATGACGACCATCGATCGCTGTTGATGCATATTGCCATTGTTCGACTGATTTCGACTCGATCTGGCGAATCTGGAGCAACATTAGCACTCCTCCGACACTGTAACCAGTTCGGAAGCCACAACTTCCGTTATGTCCGAAACTAGAATTTTTGTTTTTCTTTCTCGATCCCCGAAGATTTGTCGAGTGGTTGTTGTTTGCATCACCGGCGGCGATCAAACGCATGTTTTCGAGATAAGTTAATGAGTTTGCTGTCCTGCGGCCGGCCTGAACTGGGTTACCAAGCACGCCTGACCCGGCTTTAGAGCAAAGCGCGCGGCGCCGGTGGGGTTAAGCGGGGGTTTCTGGGGAACCGTGCTGATGGGGATGACCGGTGACCTAGTTTTAGACTGAGTGGTCCGCGATGATATGCTATTATTTCGTAGCTGACTCCAGCGTCCCGAACAGCCAGTCTAAAGCTCGATCGAGTTTTGAGACCAACTGAGCGATATTTTGAGCGAGCTTCGGTGCTCTGGATTTTCGATTTCTCTGGAAATGTCTCGTATCCGAATCATATTCTCTTTGTAATCGGGAGAGTTGCATTCGACGGATCAGTATAAATATTCACGAGCCCCTGGAACCTTTGCCGGGCTCAGTCAGTCACAACTATGGCTGATGTCACTGAGCCAATGCAATGACAACCAAGTTAACTTCCGAGAACGTGGCCAGAATGGAGATTCTGCACAGAGAGTATGATGCACGAACCAGCAGCCCCTCAACCGTCCGAAAGTATGCAGAATCTAGTCTCAACAAGGATGAGGAACGTCACACTTGCTCTGAAGCTATGGGCACGTTTGAACTCTCGAACGAGCACGAAGTTTCCTGCTCCCGTGGAATCGACGAGCAACACGCACGCCAGAGTTCACTCTTGCGCTTGGAGAGATAAGAGTTGAACTCGATTGAATAAACGCGAGTATCTCTGCGTAATCGGTCATCTGTTCACTGAGCTGGGCCGCAGATCGTCAAGTTCCTGACATCGCTAATAAATCATCGGAATCGATCCCGACTCGAAGTCAGGGGGATTGAGATTTGAGCTCGGGAGAAGAGAAAACAAGGGTGAAATAGCCCCATTCTAGCGAGCGAGCATAAATCCTCCGGTACGAAGCGATTCAGAATTTCCCTGCCCGTTCCCCTTTAGTGGGTTCAAGACTGGAAGAGGTTATCCGCGGTCCCGATTCGTTGCGGTATTTCGTTCAAGATCTTTCCTTCACTCGGGTTCCATTTTCTATGGGTGAAAAACTCCTCTCTTTTCCACAGATTTCAAAATCCGACCACATGTGAACGACAGGAACAACAATACAGCCCGCATGCTTGGTGTGGGCGCTCGTCCGTCAGATCTATGTGGTACGAGTCGGAGAAGAGTCGACGGCACTGCAGACACAAAGCCGCATATTATTTGTTCGTGCATTTTTTCTCGAAACAACGGGACGGCTTTGAACTGCAACTGACCGAGTAAGAACCCCGTTAACAAACACTGCTCAGCATCGAGGGGCGTACATTGAGGGCACTGACCCGTATCATCAAGTTCTCGCAGCGATCTCCATCGTCCCTCGATCATCATCACGACGATCATCGACTTCTCATCGGCAGAGCCCGCCACTATCGATTCGGTCGAGTATTAAAGTGATTGATAAGCGCTGGAGGCGAGTCCGGGGCTCTATGGCTCACCGCAAAGGTTATTGCTGCCGGTCGGGATGTCCGGGACAGCTTAGCCGTTTCGTTCCGACATCGGATCCAGGCTCGTGACGTTCATCGCATAGCAACGATCCCGAACGGTGGAGGAAGTCATTCGAGGGAGAATCGACTCCATCGGGGTAGAGGCTGACTCGAAACGAACTTGGAGCTACTGATTGAGCTCCCTTCCGGAAACATCAAAGGTTTCGAGGAAGTTGACCCCGCCTAGCTTAATTGAGAAGAACGTGCATTTAGATCTCGGATCGTCCATTTCTTCCAGATCGTCCGTTTCTGGCATGCAGATCGATCAGAAAATATGTGTGCTGATGCCAGGGAGGTTGTTCAACTTCGCCGAGGGTGTTTTGCCCTACCCTCAACGCTTCATTGACGATCCCCGAATGGGCACTCTGTGGTGTTTAGCGATCATTTGCAGAACATTACTCGCGAAAGCATCACACATCCTCCACCGCTTCCCGTGTTGTCGTCATTAAATCGGGAAATTTGCGACCTGGTCTACACATATGATACCAGATATCGATTATTGGTAAAATCTGGCGACAAGCTCCGCTTCAGTTCAAAAGGGAGACCAGAAAGCGAAAGATATCCTCGAGTATCTGCTTGAGGCACGTGCCCCGATCATTGATCCCGAATCGCTGAAGTTTGAGTCCCCGATCTTCCGGTTCACCTTCCGATGGTTTGTGCCGGAAAGGATCGCAAGTCCCAGTCTTCCACACTCCGTTCTTATACGGCTTCATTTAATTAAAAATAGTTCTCACTACGGTAATCCATCCTCTTTATCTCGACACATCGTTAGTGAAGCTTCATCCACGCGGTATTTCACATCACCACTTCTCTTCGGGAAAGCGGGAGAACTCGCTGGATATTTATGGCTGACCGAATGGATCTCCTCTCTTCAGAAGCAATTATGGACTCGCGTGCGAAATCACGTCCAATTCATTCGTCATTAAGTTTTAACAAGCGATGAGCAGCTGGGTGGAAACATCGGCTGATGGCAGAAGCCGTTTAGAACTCGCGCCTCGTTTTCAGTCTGGTCCTTTCGTCCATTCGTCGACCCAGTCCTCCGTCGGTCTGTCGGTCAGTCCGTCATTCAACCAGCCAGCCCACTGGACCCAGAGTATTTTCTTCATTGGGTACAATTGCCAAGGAGCCGACCGGCATCGCTGTACTTCACCAACGACCACCGAGTCAGTCATGCTCGGTGTTCAGGGGGATCGTGACAAGCGATTGAGATTCGTCACGGTGCCGTTATTTGATCAGAATTCTCGATTCGCGTCTCTTGTCTTATTTGTACGGAAGGAAAGTTCGATTACTCCACCGAAGAACCGTGACCGGTGTGACTCTCCGCGGGGATGATCGCAGAATCCTTCATTCGTTACGATGATGGCTACTCTTCGTATTATCTTTCCTCCGATCCGGATGCGTCAACTGACTGAGTGAGATCATCGCAGAAGGCGCTCTTAAAGGTCAAATGACACTCACGACACGCGAAACCGTTGATTTTCGTCGGTCTGATCCCTTTATCATGCCATCGTCGACGGTCGTTGGTGCGAGTTCTATCTCGGCGCCGAGTGAAGAAGAAATCGATAACCTTCCCCGCCCAGACGAACACTGCACCCTCAAGCCAAATGGTTGACTCTACGGAGAATTGAGCCAAGGGATGCTCCGTTCGGGAAAACCATCAAGAGCGAGCAGCCCGCACCATTCATTCATTTATTCCACTCTGAGCCGTGGCGCAGTGATGCCGGAAACGCGGGGTGCGAAACCATCGATTGTGGTGCCCGTCGCCGCTCACCCTCGCGCGCGCGGTCCACTTTCTGTGCCGTTTCTTTTTTCATCTTTCTCTACCTCCTTTTCATTTTCCTCCCACCCCTCAGTGCGCTGCTGCACGACTTCGTCATCCGTTCCGAATGAACACTGCGGGGTCACACAGGTTCCGACTCTGCTTGGCAGATCTCCCAAATGGTCGGGACTCCGAAAGCGTAACAGACCTCGGTTAAGCGACCGAAGAACGGACGGTATCCAGGTCTTTGTGAGGAACTTCACCCAGAGTCGATTTCCCGGCCGCTCAAAGGCTCCGTCAGTGAAGTTTCCTCTCCGCGAACAGACGGGGAGACAAGATCTCTCGCGACGAATTTTCGATACTGTCCCGCAGGAGCGACCGTTGTCTAGAGACAAGAAGCCCCCGGCTGACGATTCCTGATCCGACCCGCGCTTGCCGCAGACGTTCGTCACGCGCATGTTCTCGCTGACTGACTGAGTTTTAAATGAGCGTGTCAGCTCAAGTGCTTAAATGGGAGCTCGACACAATCGCCACCTATTTTGGAATTCTCAGCCAGAGCACTTCCTGAACGGGATTCGTCGCCGTCGTCGTCGTCATCATCATCGCAGACCGGTGTGGAAAAAGAGGAAACCGACATAAACGTTTCCAAAGCCCCTGCTAATCGGGCTGCAAATCCTCGCCGGCTACAATGCTTGCGGGATGTTGCCGCTGACATTTGTTCACCTATTCTTGCGGTTCCGATGATGGCGGCGACGACGAGTACGACGTATGAACCTATTTCTGTTGGCAAGAAACAATGATTAGAAAACCCGAGTCACGTTTTGCGTCAGTTATGGCTCGGCAGCTCTTCAAGCGGTACCGTTTGAATCTTTGTCCGTCCGTTCCTTAGCCCGCTCGCTGGTTCATTCGAGCTGTGGCTCCTCGTTGGTCGCTCGGGCGTTCTAGAGCCGGTGTCTTGCGGCTTGATGGCCGTCGGGGTGGCTGGGCCGGCTCGGAACACAAAGCGCTCAGTGGACTTAATCAAGTTTCTGGCAGTAGATTAAGGGCGTCTACGAGACTTCCTCTCGACTTATCGCTTCTGCCGATGCGGTGCTCTGCACCGAATGAATAAACCATGAATGAAGGGAGACCATCGACTCGATCGGGATCCCCATGTCGACGCACAAAACGTGATCGAGGACTTCGCCTGGAGACCTCTGTCATCAGAGCAATGAACAAAGTAATTGTATGAGGTCTTGAAGCACAAAGTGCATTTTTTTACCGAGAGGAATTCTTTTCTCTTCAACGGGATGAGAAATCGAGAAGCGCGGATGTTGACGGAAAATGCACATGTCCGCATCAGAAAAACGTGACGGAAAAATGGAGAAATATAAAAGTCCCAAAAAAGCCCTGAGGCGCTCGCTATGGAGCGAGTCTTCGGAGACAATTCAGTCGAGCGTTTTCTCGATTCGTTCTTAACCTTTCTTCCGCGATCTCCCGTCTGCCTCCACATCGGCGCACAACCCGCGTCGAATGCTCACATTCGGCGGAGTCCAGCTTGCTAATTGCTGACCGACCGGCGTTCAGCTGACTGCTCCCTTCGGTGTTCCGAAATTAAAAGCCGTTGGGGTCAACATGTCGTTCTGTGGGCTTCGTTTTTTCGTTCGCCACGGCGGAGTGTTCCGAAAGTCGATCATCGGGGCTCGATCCGGCAGAAGGAATCGGCAAGTACATGTAAATGTCTTCTGACTTCGATAGAGCTCGCCCACACGACAGCTGTCTGCTGTTCGCCATGAGTATGAGCATCATTATCACCGCCTAGTGTCATTAAATGAGAAGATCGAACATTCGACTTCTACCCATTGAAGATGGAACACATCCACTCCGTATATCGGTTTCGTGGATCGAGTAACAGGAACAAGACAATAATTAGACGAAGAGATCATGTAATGAGAAAAGTAATGTAGAGATTACGAGCTCGCGGTTTCGGAAAGGAACTGATCATCGATCGGGAAGCTCGACGAGGCGTGTCGATAATAATTTCCCCGGGAGCGTCCCGCGATTCGACTCACGCAGGAATTCACCCTAAGAGGCGAGGCGCGATTCCATGCAATCATGCAGCAGAAGAACACTCACCTGAAAAAAAAGAACATAAATTTGTTAAGGGAACTTAATCGTCGAAATGAAATGAGCGCGTGTGCATCGCGTGGGAAGATATAATTTCGTCGCTTCTCGTAACTTTCATCACGAAAACGCCGTTTCAGAGCCCAAGCATTTGAGTATCAAAAACGCGGCTGCAAGAAGCCCCATTCCTCAAGTACCGCGAGCGGACGAACCAACAAAGGAAACAGAAAAATGAACCGAAAACTATCCCGTCAGTGTATGATATTGGGGTCTGCTCCTCTGCCCTATCCCTTGGAAGTCACAGGAAGCGAGGGCGCTGCAGGACGCAGTCAGTTCGATTTTCTCGGAGCTCTTCATGCAGCATCGGATTGGGACGAGAGGTTGTCTTCTACCGCGATACCTGCTAGAGCTTTCCGTCGGAGATGAACGGAATGCGAGCCCCGGATTCTAACGAGGGAAACAGCGCTTGATCGGAATCTGCTCCTCCCGGGAAGGAAGTTTCCGAGTTGTGGGTGGGAGCACCGTATTACTGTGTGACGAACGATGGAGGCTTTGTCTGCTTTCCGTGCGCTCATCGTTTCCGTAACCCATGGTCATCGGCAATCCGCCGAGAATGAACTCGCTTCCAAGGCGCATGAAGATCGCGTCTGATTATGGTTCTAGTCTCGGAGCGACGAGATGATAGATTACCGCCCATTCGACAACGAGTATTGACATCGCAAGTACGCGGAGGCATGTGAGAACGACCACTTTGTGTGTCCCGACTGTATGCCGAAAGCGTGACCGTTTATCTTGGTCGGATCCGAACAAATTAATCCGCGACACAGTCGCCTTATCTCAACCGGACTCGCGATGCGGACATCAACTCCTTAAGCGTGATCTAGGAGTGGTTCTGACGGACGGGAATTATGCAGTCGTTCGGACGGTCAGTCGGCATAATCATTCGCGATTATCATTGTGACCACTTCCCGGAGTCGGCGTGCAGCGGTGAAATGTTTCTAAATGTCCCCGCAATTTACATCAGCTCAACCTGTTAGAAAGCGTGCCTTCACGATTTACAGGAAACTCATGAATATTTCTCGGCGTGGATTCAATTACCACCACGATGTCATTCTTTCCCAGAAGAGCACAAGATGAACCTCTATTCTTCTGACGTTCCTGCCCCTGCCGTACCGTATCGCTAGTGGGATACTTCTTTGAAATTATACTTGAAATCGCTCGTCTGAATCTGGAGAACCACAGATTGTAGCCAAATGACCGCTGGCATTAATTAGGCGTCGACGGCGCGCATCGAATTGCGGAGAAAGTATCGGCAAAGGTAAATCTTGGGGAAACATCGATCCGGGACACGTTACGGTCCTCATGGGAGTTTCTCCGAACGCTCATTCCGAACTCGGTCGGAACAAGGGGTTTCCCGATTTTTATTTTATTTTTCTCTTGTTTCTGCTTTTTATTGCCGTCGGTGGGACCCTCAGTCCTCCGCCAAAAAAATGTCCCCTGCCAGCAACTGTCAAACTAACCGAGGAGCAAATGAGACATCTTCGAGAGATCTGTCGACGTTTTTGACTTCGGGGCACATTATTTTTGTTTATTTTTTATCTCGCTGACGGAAATCGCTGTGTTGTTCTAATTTGACAGATCATCAAGCTCTTCCCTCGGCCCCCAACCTCAAATGTTTGCTCCAACGCTCCGTACTCCGTTACACGCGCCTGGCGAAAATTGCTGATCATCATTCCTTTGTTCTATGGTAGCAATTCCATGGATATTCCTCCGATGAGAAGCCTTGTTAGTTTCGTCGGCTCCTTCGGAGTGCCTATCGACTTTTCAGTCGTCGCTCCTCCGCAGAATCGATTCGTGGAGGTACGTCTGATCGTCTTCGGGAAGCTTTGTCCAGAAACTCTTGTGAAATGAAGGTCTTCAGCGCTCAGCCACAAGACTCGGGCGTGTCGTCTCTGTTTTTCGTCTCTTTCCCCCGTTAGTTGTCGGTGGCTGGACAGAAATTGCGGTGGCGGGGCATCGGGACTGCACCCAATGGGGATTTGTTTTCCGTCCGAGATCGAGAAACAACCAACCAGAATCTTGACAAACGATTGTCTCGCTCTAGTGGGCGAGCTTCGTCCGTCCGCTCATCTCCTGCGAGGAGAAGCCGTCTTCCCTCAGCAACGGGGAGATGAAATGCTTCTCGTTGATTTGACGTCGCTGAATCCGTGCGGGGATCCGAGACGAAATGCACGTCGGTCCAGCCGCGTATGAATTCGATTCGATTCTCCAATAAGGATTATGATGGCGATTATTCGTCGGAATTGTCCGAATGGAGCTCTCACCGGAGAACGTGTGAAGTTCGCCAGCTCTTGAGATAAGTTGATTTTGTACGGAATCCGAAAACGCAGAATAACCCGAATGAGTCGAGAAGCTGACCGCAGCTCCATCACGTTATAAAAACGCGGCGGCAGCGTTCCGACAAATATTACGCAGGGAATTCGCTTGGGATCAAAAAACGACGAATGATCGTACAGCAAAACATCTGTACGAACTTGACGAGGCGATATAGTGTGATTACAGCTGACGGATGGAGAGCGTGTCGTCAGCCAAACTTAGTTCAATGCCGTGCGGTCTCGGCGTCTGGGAGCGAGGACCTCTCAGTCAGTCGGAGTAGTCGAGCGTAAAATGAAGCTGCAGAAAAAACCCACTGAGCCAAGAGGCCTGCGAGGAACGAATGAAGATTTAGACCGCCGTGCCCGGCAAATCGCGACTGCACTTTTTCTAGACGTGTTTTTTCCGTCGTAGTTAAACATTCCGAACATGGCATTCGGACGAATAGCGTGGTCAGCGCCTCCCTCCTACGAATGAAACAAACGAAAGCAATCGACAGAACTCCGGCGAGTAGATCAACAGCTAGTTGAAGACACACCCAGCGGCAGAATAAATGCTGACAGATCCTCTGCCGCCGTGAGGGAGCCGGAACCCTGCCCTGTTTGGTGTCGGAATCGATTCAGACCGAACTTAGTTACACATGTCTTTGAGTATAGACCATTCAGCTCCGGCTCAATTAAAACTGATCTCTTTCAACTCTCAGGGATGAGCCGACAGGAATGTCTGCGGAAAATGGAGGCTCTGAAATCAGACACTCCTCATCGTGGCTCCGCCCGAAGTACAAAGCTCCAGAGCTTCCCAGTTCTCTGTTGGTCGTTTCCAGTGTCATGCGTTGACCCCACCGTCTTCTGTGGCGGGAAGAGTGCTTCTTGCTCATAATTATACAACTTCAGCTTCGTCTCCGCTTCTTGTTTGAAGACTCGGTGCCAATACTCGCGCGTTCCCGTTAAGAAGATGAGGGAGGAGGATTCCTTCGGAGAACAACAGCGAAAAAGAACTTTCAAATGGAAACATCGGCGGACCTCATTTTTCTTAGCGGGGTATCCGATTGTTTCGAGGTAAATATAAAAGATAGCGATAGTGACTGTCAGTCAAATGAATCGTCGGAAACGAGCGGCTGATTGCGTTCCATTATTCGTCCTCGACGTGGCGCTCTCATTATTTAAGTCGACGCAATCCCTTATCGACTCGTCGGGAGTTTGGTCGTCGGGTGACTTTTCTGAATGAGCGACCGGAGTTTGATACGTCTGTGGAGAGAGCCGGTCGCGTCATTCATAACCGTAAAATGTTTTACAACCCCAGAGTCGCTACTCGCATCGCTCACGAACGTTTTGTGCGTTACGTCCAGGCAAATAAACTACCGGATGAATAAAAAGGAGCTCTCAGGTACCAACTCTGACGGTCTTCGCGGGTGGCGCAGCCTCGCGGTGCGTTCCCGAGAATAAGACGAAATGTTCAGTCGTTTGCAGATTCCTTATCCTTTCTCATCCATCGAAGATACTGGCTCAGCCGAAATCCTTCCTTCTCCGAGAAATTTCGGCTTAAGAGCGTCAGAATTATCTCTCTCGTAGGAGCTCCCGGACAGGTTTGTGGATATGTTCATCTGGAACTCTCCAGGTGCTCAGGGAAAGCAACACGTCCACGACAATGCAGTCACAAATCTTACGTCTTCAGATAAACATCTGTCTTCTCGTAGACAGCGCCGAAATTTGCATAAATTACGGTTTGTTTGAATGTTATCCAGAGTCCTTATCGTGACAGGAATTTCGTAAACTAGAATAACCCATAGGCAGGGATCCAGACGGCTCCGGAGCTGGCTCTTTCATTTCCGTCATGAAAGCGGATCCCCCGACCCCACAGGTCCAGCAATTAGGGAGCATTTTGAATAAGAGGCTCGATATTCGGAATGGGCATAGATCATCGTGCGGGAGGAGAACTCCGAGTTTGCACCTGATTTATACGGTAAAAAAGTATGCTTCGAGCCCATCTCTCCCGAGTGAGAGAACGGCGATTGCCGCAAGGGCTGTATCGGAAGTATTCGGCTACATCGCCATCTGATGAATCCAATAGACAATGGCCGAAAAACCATGCTAATTCCAGAGAAACCGATTCATAAGAGATAAGCACTTCGAGAATTCCCCATCAATATCGTCAGACAATGAGGATGAGAAAAGAGGAATGCGGCAGATGCAGTTCTTGATAGCGTACAAGGTTCTACAGGTCGGAGCCGACTCGATCGGAATCGCGGGGATTCCTCCACATGAATCCATGATTGGAGCGGACGGCTCAAACCGCTCCTCCGCCGGTCAATGGATGGTCGTCGAGGGAGCGATGTGGAGGCATGCCCTGGTCTGGTATGAGATCCCCGCAGAGCTCAGCAGAACTCGAGTCCGCTGCAATCGAGTGGACTCCGTTTCAAGTGCCGAATGGAAAAAAGACCAATAATTACTCATTGTCCTCATCAATATGGTCCTTCTGCTCATTTAGAATTCCCGGGAGAGGAATCGAATCGATTTTCATGTGAATACCGAACTCAGTCGCCTTCGCGTAATCAAAGGCCAAGCGATAAATGTTCAAGATTGGATGTTCACATCTGGAATGCCGCTCGAGTAGATTGATGAATTTCATGGTCAGACCGATACGACCGATTCGTGGGGATCCAGATTCTTAGCAAATCAGTTTTTCACTTCCCTCTAGCAGTCCGACATCCGCTCTCCGGAGTCCCTCAAACGTTCTTCCCGATCTGCGAGAGCTTGGGTCTCGATCATTATTCACGTCATGCCCTTGGGGACGTTCTTGACCACCCCGCCGCTTTTTTCATTTCGCTAATTATAGTTCGAGTAATTTTTGAATGTTTCGGAAGAGTGTCATTTGTGCGGGAGATGTCATTTGGAGGGAAGGTGGAGCAGCCTCAGTCACGCAATGCGACTCCCGAGCTCCTTGATGCAAGCGAGTCTCCCAGTTCCGAACCGTGAAACTTGGGACTCCCCGGTTCCGACGTCGCACAGTTTCGGTTCAGAAATCCAGCTTCGTGTTTCAGCAAGCTTTTCAAACAGATGTTCTCAAAAGCTGCGCAGCACGAGGCTTAACGCTGAAGTGCGCGATGATCAGTCAGTGAGTCGGTCAGTCAGTCAAGCAGTGAGTCAACGGCAGTTGTGCGTGTGACTTCGGATAATTCGCAACAGCAGATCAGCACATGGCCGACAATTGTCACTGGTTTGAAGACATTGTTTCATAAGCGTGCTCCTTCCCAATGATTTCTCAAGCCAATTGACTCTCCCGCTCACTTGTGCGTGAATCTGTCCAACAGTGGAAACTTTTGCTCATCCACATTCGCTCCGTCTCCGTGAAGACTTCTTTGAAATGGCCACACTCTGATGTTACAGTCCGTCGTTCATTAGTTTGTGGTTGGCGTTCCGGTGGAGCAAGAACATTGTTTCACTAGATGCCTCGTCGATGCTCGATGCCACACTACGCTTCGGCTACACGCATATAATATTCTGTGGAAAGCATTGTGAGCGAATGATACTTTTTTAATAGCATTGCCAGCGTTGGTACATCATAGAGGTTGCAGTCCCACATTAAGAACATCCGACTAGAATCATCACAGAGAATGAATAAATGAATAGAACACGGCATCCAGCATCTTCTCCGGATCATTGCCGCTGTTCCTCCCTGCCGCCATGGTAAATTATGAGGAACCCTCTTCTTGTCTCCAAAGATTCATTCAGCGGCCCCGATGCACATGCCCCGATTTCCGTTCGGATGCGGCGGCGACGACCTCGCCCTCAGAATTCGAGGAATGTCGTTTCTCCTCATAATAATCGAAGCGAGGAGGGGGGACGATAAAACGAAACGTATCATTTCGTTCGGTTTCGCGTGATTTATAGAAGTACACTTGATAATAATCAAGTCGGTGTACCTTATCGGTCCGCCAGAAGCTTGAGATATCCGACGAAATTATCCACGCTGGGCTCAGGATCCCGTTCTTGCTCCAGGCGTCTATTATCAATCTCCCGCATTCGATATCTCCCCATCCCCATCTTATGTTTGTAAAGGTGCCCCCTGCTCGCGACACGGGCCGTAATCTGGAATGACATTCCTTCTATGAACTTTCGCAGGGGTCACGGTGCCCTCACACGATTGCGAATAATTGTTTAATCCCTACAGTGTTCCCTGCGACTTTGGAGTGTCGTGTGCGTCGTCTCAGCGAGAAGCGAGGACCCATCACTGACGACAAGGTGTCACTTGAATGAGAGTTCCTTGCTGCGCCAGAATCAAAGTGACAACGGTCATTACGCCGGCTACGGTAGTGACATAAAAAATGGCAGAACGACTTCTCTGGCTTCTGGTCCGTCGCGCTGTCAAAATAAGCTTATCAACTTTATTATTACCCGAAGCCTTGGATTGATCGGAACAAAAAGAAATCGGCGGGCGAATGTCGGACACGCGTGCTACAATCGACTAGGACCTCAAGGCTGTGAATGCCGTAGAATTCTTCTCGAGCTCATATGACAGCACTTGATCCCTATTCTGTACATCGATCGGATAGGTCTCGGGCATGGTGTTGAACGCTTCGTAACACCGGAGACTCTAACGACGAAAATACCGCTCTCGCGAGCTTGGAATGTTTCTCGGAGATCGATGTTTCTTTCGAGCTCTGAGTCGACCGGGGTCAGCTATTGGGAATCGCTGACTCGACCCAGGGTCAGTCTTCCCCCGTTTCTTTCATGTCGCCGAGCAGTCAAATTCTTAGGCTGGGGAAAAAGTGGCGAAAGCCGGCTGCGAGCACGGAGAATCAAGCGAATCGAGGTCTTCCAGCTCTCTCCTGCTTCTTCGACTTTTCACTCTGGATTGAGAGACTATGCGCGAATCATAGGTAAGTCGATCAAAACCGACGTCGCGAGAGCTTTGTGATCGTGAACAAAAACGAACGCAGGAAACGAATGACCAGAGGTTGACCGCAGGTGCGAACGCTCCAAATTCCACGTCACGTTTTCATCGTGCTCGCTCGTCACGCTCACCGCTTCCGCGTACCTCCCCGGAGCTATACGAACGTCGCTGAGCGATTCGAGGTGCAGCTCAAAGGGCGACTCCTGGCGTGACGTTCTGAAGAAATCTCTCCGGTACGTTCCGGAGCGAGTTTGACTTCTGCGGAGGATCTCAACCTCAAGCTAGTCCCGCGCACGACTTCGTTTCCATTCGCACTCCCTCCCAGGAGAGGGAAGTTCCGGAACCTGGACGATCAAAAGTCTCACAGGTTCTTCGACTTCATCGGAGATGACTATCAGGACTCTTCGTTTAGGTATCCATTCTTGTCTCAATCAACGCACAATGTCCATTGTTGATAAGACATCGAGCTGGCAAGATTGGCCATTTTCTCAAGAACCGTCCAAAGTAACGATATTTGACGGCGAGCATGCGGTGCCACCGCGAGGCTGAACAAGGACGAGTCCTTCAAGATGACGAAGTTTATTTGATAAACAGACGGAACAGAAAAATCGTTAAGCCGGCAGACAGAACATGGCGCCACTGCTCGCTCCAGCCGTCAGTGTTCCCTGAGCGCTGCGTGAGAACTTCGAATATTAAATTTTTTGCTATGCTTAATACGGATATGTACACTTTCGTCACTGAATTTTCTGGTCTCGATTTCCCGCATCGAATTTTTCGTCGACAGTCAGCAGCAGTTTCGCGGTCGATCTGGCTTTGAAATTTCAATTTGCCCGCGACGGCGGAAGAGCTGGAAATCATGCAAACGATTCCGAAGACAAGCTGCGACCGAAGACAAGACTTCAAGTCGCGGATTTCTTCCCGAAAAAGGTCCCGCGAACTATTCTACCCCGTCAAAGCAAAGCTCTTCTTACGGCATGGTCCAGTTGATCCTTTAGGACAGTTTTGCACTTCAGTGCAAGCTTGAAAAGGGTAAAATTGATTATGAGTTGGATGACTTCATTTGATGGAATCATTTTCTGCTCCGAGAGAATTCCGATTCTGTCAAAAACTCAAAGGGAACGAATCCGATTCGTGTTCTCAACAAAAGATTCCCGAGAAGATTTCAACCGTGGAGAATGAATCAACGATGTTCAGCGAAGCTCGCGAGCCAATCCACACACCATGAGAGTTGTTGGCGGGAGATGATTTTTGTGCAAGCGAGCTTCACTGAACCGCCGGACTGAGGAACGCCGAATCAGTTGATACCGAATTGGGAACGAAATTCAAAGATGGACGGATTAAAACGAAGGAGTTGAATCTAATTTCCGGGTTCTTGCTGAGGAGCTCACCTTGAAGGACGACACCGAGAACAAGGAGCAGAATGCTTATCCGAAACATAATGGAGAAATTCGGTCTTCGAGAAACGTCTACACAATTAAACACATGACAAGTCACTGCGATGAACTTCACCGACACTTCACTAAGTTCCAATGAAGCCCGCTCGATTCACGTCAAGTGACCGCACGAAAACGAGAAAGGGCTCACAATGTTGCCTCTCTCCCTTCCTCCGTGGATGGCCACTGGCGCACTGGGTGGGTGAGCGGTTTACGGCAGAACTATTCACGATCCGTTGGGGCAGTCCTGAAGTCCCTCGGACCACGCGTCACGGTGTTTTAAATCTAACTAACATCTCCATCTCCGTGTCGTTAGATGTTCCCCAAGGTCTCGGGGCTCCACTGTCAGACAGCGACTTGACAAAACACACACGCACCGTAGACACGTCCAACGCATGGCGTCGTACATATCCATGAAATACTTAGCTGTTGATGATACGAATTTCCATCACGCTTGAAATGTCGATGTTGTTTCTCCGTCGAAGTTTACTCCAGCACGCTCCGTAACTCTTTCGAATTTCGCAAAAAAAGTACAGAAAAGGGAGCGGGAGCCAGAAGAGTCTGTGAAGTCTGGCCAGAAATGTTCTGTTGGAAAATATTCAGCAATTCCTCCCCGCGACTCTCTGCGATCATCGGCGTGCTCCTGCGAGGAGCGTTTTCAAGCCGAGCCGTGCGTGCTCTCGATATCGGACCGACGACGCGACGAGAGCGACGAAGTCATGCTTCACGCAATGCGGAAGCTGTCGTGCCGCATGTGATCGAGTGATCTTGCTGCTGTATCATGATGCGAGAAGATAAGCGAACCAACCCTGACTCAGTGTGCGCGGGAATGCGTCGGTGTGGTGTGATGCAAGTATTTGCTCTTCGCATATTTCTTTCTAGCGCGAAGGTCTGAGTTAAGCGTCATTCGCTACAGATGAATAGCTGAAGAATATACATCAGTCGATAATAATATCATCAGTCGATGCTTGGATCCTCCCTCGGGTACTCACGAGCTCGTGATGATTCATGAGGTCATGAGGGCATCATGACGCACTGTTTTCCGGCAAGAAAATTTCGCTCCGTAGAAACCGTCAATAAGAGGTGGCTCATAGTTGAGCCTGATGGATCGCTCCATTGACTTCTTTGAAGTACAGGGACCGTCTTTATTCGCTCCGCGCTCGGACCCAGGCTTGAAATCCGAGGAATTAGAAAAGGTCTTCGCCTCGAACAGTAGATTCCAGTCTGCAACGTGAGGCGAAGCCCAGGCAAATATGGGGCAACCTGATATGTACTCGAAAACTTTTCGCGGGCTTCTTGGGGAAATTCCGGAGCTCTTCCGGAGACGACAATGGGGAACGATCTGATCAGAAGAATAAAGCTTACCTCTTAGACGAAGGAAATTGTAGACCCGCACAAGACATTCGAGAATGGCAGTCCTGCCTTCCCCTGACTAGATCCCTCGGTCATGTTGTCAATCACTGCGACCAGTTTATTCCACCCTTGTCTGCTCGCTCTCCGATCTCATTCACGCTTCCAGAGACTGACTTCTAACGCTCACACACGCTGACTATCAATCTTCGATCGAAGGAAACAATAACACAGTGATCGAGTGGTGCGATGTTTGAACTCTTCGAATACAAACACTTTGGCTCGAAATCGCCATCGCAGATCGTGAGAGGTTTGCTCGAGACTCGCGTTCTTGGGAAAGTCATGGATTCGCTGTGATTTGTGGGTTTATTTGATGATCCAGATCTGACACAATGATCGGTCCGGAGAACGGAGGATCATCGCGTGCCGTCAGAACGGATTGTCCCCCGAAAAGTTCTGCTCGCTACCGAACAGACCTTCTTCCCTGATTGATCATGCGGAATACAGAAGAGAACATTCATTTCATTATAATAGAAAAATTTATTCGCTCCCTTCTTGATCTGTTCCAGACTATTCAGTCATCAGTTTACAGCCTCTAAATAACTTATTCTTAGCGCCATCTGATGCGTATGATATAATACTTTTAAGGATATCATCGAGACTGAAGCTTCGGTTCATGTGATGCAGGATAGTTTTACATTTACTCGTAGATGCTTCGAAAAGTCTTCCGTGCTTTTTCATTAACCACCATGGCAATGGTGTGCCGACACGAATTCGCTTATTTTTTCTTTGACATTTCCGTGCCGATGTCAAAATTTTCAATAAAATATCTTCTTTCACAAAGCGGTTTCTCTCCCCGAGCCTACCTCCCTAATTTTCCCCCTTTACTGTGACGGCGCTTAGATTCGACACTTGCTAATTAATCCTTCCGTGGAGCCGTCTCTAGGATTTTTCCGAGAAAAATATAGATGTTTGAGGTTTGATTCCAGATCATTATCCCCGAGAAAAAGTTTGACGTACCGTCGTGGGAGAGCGTATGCAAAGGTTGTGACTAGTTCATAAAAGCTCTCCACCGAATGTTGACCCAAAAACCATCATAGGTTTTCGGCGATCCTTCTGGAATGACATAGATTTTCACTCACTGACAGAGTTTGGTTTTCCCGCTATGATTGGAGCGACCGCGGCCGAAGTGCTCATACGGGGATTCCCATCACTCATTCAGAAAAGAAGAGAGACGCTCCGAAGCTGCGTCAGAGTGACGTCTTCGTGGCGGTCGAGCCGGCACGTCGTAGAGTCACCCGGAAATCTCCCGACAGCCTGGTGCTACGTCGAGTCCGCGGAGAGCCTTCCCTGAGTTTCCTGATATCGAATTCAGCTTGTGGCTTCGTTAAATTAGCCACCCATCATGGGTGGGAATACATAGATAGAAATATAGATCTTTGCATTAGATGACTCATTCTATTCTTCTACGATAATCATGTGAACTGGCTGTGAAATCAGGCATGGGGATGAATTGAACGAGTGGTTTGGCAAGTGAGGGACTCTCATTGGACTGAATCTCGGCGGAGAAGGGAACTAATGTCATCTACTGAGCCGACGTTTCTTTCTGGGAACACCCACACAATCTTCAATACAACGTCTTGCGTAACACCGGTGGTATCAGTATAGATTATTAGAACTTATCGTGTAGAAGCTGACTAGCAGTAGGAATCTCTGTGAGGGCAAAGCGGGAATATAGGAACTAGTGGATTGGGAAAATTGGGAAATATTTTGATGATGAGGTAGCTCACGTGTATAGTCTCCATCAAGTCGCTGTCGTCAACGACCTGACTCCCTTAACGTGGAACTAGTTGCAGTCTCATGCACTCTTTGGTTTTTGCTGCGATTTCTTCGTCTCGTTCATGGAGACAAACTCACGATGATAATAATACATGTGTACGTACATCGTAATACAGGAGGAGGACTATGTTGGACGAGAGGGGCAGCTTTTCCTTGCTTGAAATTTCAAGAGTTCCCGGAGATCCTGATCCTGAATCGGAATACTCGAAGGGTATCATAGTGTACTAATCTGAAGGTTTCCGGTTTTGTCCTTCGTCCACAGATCGATTCGGGAAGTATTTAGAGAGTTCGTAAATATCCGTAGCGGTCAATTGACCTCGTTTCCGAAGTTGATATCCGAAAAGCTCGCCCCCTTCATCCTACCTAATGAGTATCCTCTCGCGACCCAGCGATGACCCTCGGCTGAAGGCATACTCGGAGACACGCGATTGATCTCTGGCTATCTAATAGGAACTTCAGTTCATAGGAACTTTCACCGAACACGGTTTGCACTGAAAGGTCCGGGACCTTTCGAGCCTTTTAAGACGTCACCGCTCTCCATTGTTTCCGTCTTCGACTAGAGATCACGCTATCGGATGTAATGATGATATAGGTACAATAATCATGCTGTCGTTCTTATTTCGACCCGACTAGTCTGCCTTCCCAGCACCTCAGAGGTGCTGCGAGAATACTTCTTGAGGATTCCGCCGTCGGTGTCGATGGTCCTCTTTCAACTTCCGGAAGAGTTTCAGCTGATGGGGAGCTCCATCGACTCGATCAAGCGCTCAAATCATTTTTCTCCTGAATGGTCACTCAAAAAATCTGAACCCGATGATTGCCGAAGTCCACGACAACTACTCTACCTTCGGGGGAAATCGCAACCCCAGCAGGGCGATCCATCTGACCGGGCTCCACGCCTGGCTCTCCGAAGGCACACAAAAACGTCCCGTCCGGACGGAAAACCTGCACCCGATGATTCCGCGAATCCGATACGATGATGTGGCCCTCCGAGTCCACAGCGACTCCTTGAGGTCGTGTGAATTCACCGTTGCCGGTGCCTTCGTAACCCAGGAACTGAGCGCTGTGGAAGTCGTTACGGATCACCACGATGCGATGATTGTTGAAGTCGGTCACTACCATGTTACCTGGAGAGGAAATTCATTGAGAATGATGCTCCCCGTCGCTGATCACGCTCTCTCGGAAGACTCGGAGAATGGAGATAACTTGCTTCGAAACCGTTTGCAGGGAGACGAGGTCGAGAATCCGTTCGATTCAATCACGTCTTCGCCGGCATGTCAGTCATGCGCGAACAGAACGTGCCATCGGTCTTCCGTTCGACCTTCGAACGGCTTGCCGTGGACGAGCCAAGGAAGTAATTCGTTATGGAGCGTTTTTCATCCGAGCTTTCCTCCGTCCACCGAAATAAACGTTGTTGTGTGGTTTTTCTCCTCCTCTTTCGGCACTCATGCGAGTGCTTGTTTTTTTCATTGCTCCTTTTTTTCATTGCTCCTTTTTCGGAAAATGCGAGGGACTTTGAGAAGAAAACAAATCACTGCGCAGTGGAAAAAATCTTAACGAGTAAACGTTTCGGAAAACAATTCTTGGATGTGTATCGAGCGCTCAATGCAATAGATTTTTTTTCTCATGAGCCAGTGTTTAACTTCTCACACCAGAAGTTGCAGTAGCGACATTCACCAGAGCGTTTGAGACGATTTTTTTCTTTCTCGCTTCCCCGAGGGTTTCTCGGAGACGGTCGAGCGATCAATGCTCGGGGATGGAGAGTTACTTCTCACGGTACGAGCTGATGCTAACTCTTCGCAATTCTTTCTCAGAGATATTCAGGACGGAAGAATCTGGTCCTTAGGTCGGATCGAGGCAAGGGCCCGGTTGGCATTCCGATTGCGCCTGCATCAGACTACCTCTAAAAGTCGTTCTCAGTGGTGAGTCATCGACTGTCTTCTGCCTAATCAGAGCGTGAAGGCAGTCCGCAGCTAAAAACGACGGAGGCGTGTCCATGAATGTTTCACGTTCACGTTGACCCGAGCGAGTACGGGGGACCGGCTGGCCACTCGGCCACTCGGTCGCTCTCGCGGACAACCGATCAGAGGTCCAACGTGTGATTCGATAAAGCGTTGTGAACGATCACTTCTGCGGACACCACATGAAATATTGTGCCGATCAACAGCTATCGAACCATATTCTGGGTGATATGATGATTGATGATGATCAAGATCTCAGCTGAGACGTTCCCCTAATGTGGGATTGCTCTTTTTCGGAACCCCAGACAAATAATCTCGCTGACATCACAGACACACGTGTACTCGGAGTACTCATCGAAAATCGAGTTTGTATACCAACCTTGATGATCGAAGGCGACTCCTCGCGGCGAATCGAATTGCTTCCATAGAGCTCCTTCGAATCCGTACTTGTTCAGAAAGACCCCATCCGGACTGAATAGCTGAACTCTGTGATTTCGAGTGTCAGACACCAGGATGTTATTGTCGGAGTTCACTGCTACGTCCCAAGGATAGTTGAATTGGCCTATTTTGGACCCCCGTTCACCGAACTTCAAAATAAACTCGCCGCGGCTGCTGAACACCTGGAATCGTTGGTTTCATGGTGGGAAATTCCCGACTCCGATCTGCATCAACCGACAGAGTGGGTTTCCCGAGTGATTTCCTTGTACGGTGGAATACCGAGCGGACGGAGGAATCGTCCCTGTGATTCTCGACGAGAATAATAATTGGTGTGGCTATCGATTCGAACCGACGAACCTGAATTCGGTGGTTGTCTTTGTCAGCAACGATGATCCGACCGGTGGAGTCCATTGCGACTCCTGCCGGACGATCGAACTGTCCGGGTTGCGATCCTGCAGATCCGAAGCTCATGTGGAACGTTCCGTCTGGATTGAAAATCTGTGGGGGATCAAAACGGGAATGAGCGAGTGACCACGAGATGAAGACTCGCAATGCTCATCTCATTGCCGCCCCGGAGCCGGGGCGTGACCCAAAGACTAAGACTCGATTCAGTCATCGTATTGACAGAAGAAGAGGCCCGATATTCGTGCCATAAATATCGCGTCTATTTCGAAAACAAAAGGGAGACGTCAAGGAATTTTCGCGTGTGTTTCAGATCGAAGTCTTCAGAGTAAGGAGTACTGTCGAGCTATTCGTGGGGCTCAAAAAAGTTCTCCTGGAAGTTCGATAACTTCACTCAAAATAAAGGGTAAAGGTTTCGCGGCGTCCTGCCAGAGAGGACTCAAGAGCTTGGCAGAACAAGGAAGAATGGGCCAGATGGATAGATGGATAGATTGAAATTCTCTCCCCTGTACTATTAGACCAGAGCTCTCTCACCTGAATGCGGTTGTTGGAGCGATCAGCGACCACGACTCGACCGGCCTGATCGACGCAGACACCCCAGGGTCTACAGAGGTCGCCTTCGCGCACGCCCTCGCCTCCGAAAACGACCGAAGGCTGCTCATTGGGAAGATTCTCATAGAATCGACCCAATCGGACGTTGATCTTGTACGGGGACGAGGCTACGGCCGCTCCTCGGAGGGTGAGGCTGATTTCGTGCACACCCTCTGTGCAGGGCCGATATGAGAACGAATAGCTGCCGTCTCGATGATCTGTCGTGTCAACTTTCTGCATGAAACCCTGAGGCGTCGTGATGCTGACAGTGAAGTGCTCTCCGCCGACCATTGTTTTCTCGTTCAGGTGATTATGAGCCTCAACTTTGAAAGTTGCGCTCTGAAAAAATATCGAGTCTTATTTTCAAGGGAAACGCTCCTGCCTCACTTAGGAGGACCGATTGTTTCGGCTCGCATATCATCAACAGACAATGAGCCCAGTTCGATTTGTCCATTCGAAAGCGTACCTGGCCGACGACCGCGCCTTTCAGGGCCTCCCCAAATACTTTACAGTACATGGGAAAACTCGCTGTTGAGATGTATCCCAGATTGTTGAGGAGCGGGATGTCGGCGATCGTGAAGTCTATGCGATCATCCTCGAACGGAGTTGACCAAACTGCGCGGGAGCGGAGAGCTCGCGTTAATATTCTAGCTGTTGAGTGCGGTCATGCGGAACCAGGCCTCCAAATTGAGTTTGTTTTCGCCAAAAATTTCGGACGAATAGACGAGCTGCTATAGTTTATGGACTAGAGAGAGACACAACGACGAGGGGTCGCGGACTGAGAGAAATGATTCCTGACCGGAGAGCAGCAGCAACAGCAGCGGCTGCAGACGGAGCGACGAATAATAATTAACTTACCAGTGCGAACGGGACTCATAGGTAGAACTTTCTTGGCCTTGATGAAATCGAGGTCGTTCGCCGAGTTCAGGAAGTCACGAAGTGCGCGCGCGTGCCCGTTCAGCTCTCGGGTCGCTTTGCCGATCTGATCCACCTGGGCCTTCAGAAGATTACCCTTAAGGAGACGGATTGTTTCTACTTTTGACAGGAGCTCTTTCTCGCGTTCTTCGAGAGATGATAGTTGCCTGTGAAAAGAAATGACTTCTCGCACCGAAGATCACATCCTCCACGTCCCCACGCTCCGGGAGAAACTTGTTCACGCTCTCTCCGAGCTCCACCTCGTCGGAAAGCGTTCGAATCCGTTCGAAATGTGTAGGAGTGAGAGAAAATGGATCGATTGATGTCTAAAGGAACCTCGCAATGAAGGCTGACCTCCCCTTGGAGGCTTACCGCGAGCAGATGAGCTTACCGTCGGATCGCGATGCGGATTTGTGAGGCGACGTCGTGCGTTTTCTGCTCGATACGTTTTGCCATGCTTTGATTGTTGATCAGACCCTCCTGGAGTACTTTGAGTTTTGACTCGGTATCTTTCAGCGAGCGTTCGATGTAGCTTCTGCCGCTGTCGATCGCGTCGCGTATGTGCTGGAGACTATGGCCTTTGTGCATTTCCGTGCATTTCCCACAGAGGGGTTTCTCGCAAGTATCGCAGTAAACGAAGAGAGCTTCATTGTGCTCAGCACAACTCCGCGGAATGTAATTCTTCAACTCCTGGAATTCAATCGAAATGAGGAGCCTCTGCATGAGTTCTGCGCCGAGGCAGAGACCTGCTCCCCTAGGCTCGGATCTGACACCAACGCAGGTTTCTTGACTCGACAATGGGTGCTTCTACGGTTTGTTCACAATTTATCCATTTCTCATAACCACATGAATGATTAAATGGTATATCAATAAATATAAATAACTATAATAGGTGATAATTATCAATTATTGTACATCTTATATCACGACTATTATGGCTCGCTAGCGTCCTTACCAACGATGGCGATGGTGCGAAGCGGACGATGGTATGGTCTCGCGTGAGTCTGACTCTCTGATGAGCGTTGATGCAGTTTTCACAGAGCAGCTCATTATTACATTCCCGACATCGACCTTTGGCCGGATTCCGGTCGTCGCAAGACGAGCAGATGGGCAGAACGTCGCGAAACCGCGCCACCGAGCCCAGATTCAAGCCCGACAGGTCGAGTTTGTTGCATTGTGGGCATTGGAATGGGCCCGACTCCTGGAGACACTTCGTGCACACAGTGTGGGAACATGGGAATACTTTCGGGAGTCCGCCGTTGCTGTCGAAGCACGAAGAGCACGTCAAGAAACTGGTGCCGACCCGCAGAGGATGCAGCGGGCCGAGTTTCTGTGACGGCAACTGCATCGGTAACGACATACCGATGGCGGTGCTGGAACTGAACACATGACGACTTGAATGTCTCGCTGCGAACATGAGCTCCCCGCTGCACTGCAACCCCTTCTCGTGATGGTCGTCGTCGTTGTCGATAGGCAGCTTCGTACATCCCCCGCAGTCGGCCGTTGGCGAGACCTTGAAATGGGGGATTTTCTTCTCTGAAAATACCCAGAGCCAGTGGGTGGATTGGGGGTCGGCTCGGGTCACAGATGCGGAGACACGCGCTGTCTGTCGGGGGAGCCAAATAGACCAACGATGACTCAAGCCTACTGCGTCTCCCCCGTCTCGCCCACCCCGCAGCTAGCCGACTACTCCCCCCGTCTCGACCCCCTTGCATTCATCCCCAGCAGTCCTACATTATTGCACTTTGGTCTTGGCACCGCGTCAACTTGAGGTCGAGGTTCTGCCTTGAGAGTGGCAAGATAGAAGATCAGAGTGGTACGTTCCACTCGAAGGTCCTTTTGCGTCAACACTCCGTGCAGAAATACGTCACCGGTGTCCAAGCTCTCACGAAGAACTCGATGACAACACACGTGACCTCCGATCGAGTCACGCTCATAGATCTACGCTGACCTGCGTCGGAAACCTCCTCGAAGTTCGTCGCGAGAAGCCCGAGAAGTTCTTCCCGAGCGGAGGAAGCTTTCGCGCGGACTGTCAATTTCTCTCCGGGGAGAGAAGGCTCGCATGAGCAGATTCTCGGACTACTGTGGGCACCGCGGCCACGGCCCCGGTGTTTCACTTACCCGTAGTTCCCGGAGCTTAACGGAGCTCCAACATGCTGGCTCCTGGTGTGAAGACGAACTTCACCGAGGCTTCGACGGCAAGAGTCTAGCGCGGACTGTGAGCTCGCGGACCGTAGGTTCGCGGAGCATGGAGGATAGAGCAGCCCTGGTAGCACAAAAAATAGCAAAATAAAGATGGCGGCCCGTGGCGGAGAGGAGGTTTTAGAGAGAGCCCAGGCAGAGAGTTGATGCTTTTTATGTGGAGTTCTTATGCGTGAGGGCGCTGCTATCGTAGGATGATGAGGGTGGACCAACGAGCACTCGGTCCACATTTCGTGAGTTCACGACCGAAACTCGCCCTTCAACGCGACCGCCTCTGAATCTAACACCGAAAATCCGGATTCCACTGCAGTGACAGCCACTGCGAGTTCTGTTCCAATTCGGACAAGATGGGGGCTTGCGGATCCGGAGTCGTATAAACAGGGGAGACGAGGGCTCACTGATTTCAAATCGTCATTTGCCGTAGCTTCCCGAGGGAATTATTTTCATTTCCAGAAACCTCAATAATTAATTGTTTCCTCCGAGGCGATTCTCCCAACACGATGATCTCTCTCTCTGACGGAAAATCGGGGACTCTACCTAAGCTAATTTCCATGACTCGATCACTAGTCACAGAGCGCGGTCGTACGCGATCCGCGATGTGGCAAAAAATGATGGTGCATGACAAGTTTGAAAGCTACTCGGATCTCAGATGCATACGTTGTTAACAAAAACCGACCGACGAGAAAAAGTACATCAAGAAAAAGTTTTTGCTTTCGCTCAAGATTTGCGCGAGAACAGGGTGATAATATGCAGCTGAAAAACTCGATCTCTTCGAGCTCCAAAACTCGACAGTTGTTGCTCGGACCGACCGACTAAGAGCGAGAGGGAGCTTTGACCTACACTGGTTCACCTGGCAGGCGCGCGCGCGACTTTGGGATTTTTTTTGTCGTCTTTTGATTCGGATTGGGGACAAGGCGCCCGGGGGAATCGGGGGAGAAGTTGGGGAGCGTTCGAGCTCACATAAGACTGTGCCCACACATTTTTTCGCTCGGTCCGCGATGTTTTTTGTGAGAGAAATCCACGCGAGACCCACGAGCGGCAATGCAATGATGTTGCTCGGTCATCCACGAGCTGCATATTCCTCGCGGGATTCCGCTGACGGTTTCTTGTCTGCGGCAGTCTCTGGCTTTCCGTCTCTCCCATTTATGGAACCAAGACTAAGATGGTAGAGTTTCTCGACGGGGAAACAGGTCCAAGATCGAGTAGTAGCCGAACATTTTATGAACCGATACCCCTGGATATTCGGAACGAGGAGACAGGCCGACGCTATCGGCTGTGTATCGGTCAGCTCAGCGTCCTGTACCTACCACAGTCTCGCATGACTCACGGAGAGGTCACACCATCTGTCCGCAAAGTCTGGTCAGGAGGATACAGGGAGTTGGATGCGAGTAACTATCGCCGGCCATCGTTAGTTCCGCAAACCATTTCGATTGTTATATCTCACCCGTGGCTTGGAGCAGCAATGGCGGTCGAAATGATTGAACAATGGTGAATGATCGATGACATATCTCTAGTTTTTGATTATCTCCTCTTTGCGATCGTCCGCCACGGCTCGTACAGATCTTTCGCACTGGCCCAAGGAGTCCACCCGGACATTCGCCGAAAGAAACGGGACGCATGAGCCTCTCGAAGATGATATCGCCTTCGGTTTCCGGAGGCATCCTACAGGAGTTCCGCCTACGGGAGTACCCTGTAGGCGAATCCCAAATCGTCACCTACCACACACGAAAGCGCCGCTGTGACACACGGGCATACCCATGCCGTACAGGCCTCTCTAACCACTGAGCTATCAGTTTGTGGAGCAAATCTTCTCGGACCTCGCTTTGACCCTCCCATTCAAGCTGCCGTCTTGCTCAAGTATAGAAGCAATGAGACTTATCCCGAAAGATGTTCATCGAAAGGGTCGAATAATCGACATGTTGAGGATACACGAATTCGCTGTATTCCAGTATCATCTCCCGCTCTCATGCCGAGTTATCACTTTTCCTGACTCTTCCTTGGCTCTCAGTCCTCTCCATTCCTTCATACACCGTTCTTCGCTTCTACACTTCCTCTGCGCAGGGAATGAAAGCCCGTTATCGAGGCGCCGAGAAACAGATTGAGGAGCTCAACTCCCGGAGCGTGGATAGGCTCCGACAGAAATAGGATTTTCCGTGATCAATGGCGCTCAAGATATTCGAAACTTGACACTTTCTGTGAACGACGCCAGGTCCCTGAGCTAGAGAATAGTCATTCCAAATCTTGCGTTCCTGAAAATGATTATGTATTTGCAAAAGTCCTGGGAGAATATCCTACCTGGTAGAACATAACGTTTGATGTTTGTATTTATACGCCGGAGTCAGATTCGAGCCATGCCGAGACGGTGATAGACTTTCAGACCGCGGCAGATGCCGCGGACACGTCGTCTGATCTTCGGTTTGGGTACGCAACGAAGCTGTGAAGGTCGATCGCTTCGATCGTATTCGAAGTCTCTCTACTCAACAATGCTTCGTCTCATACTTCGCAAAATCCAAGTTCCCTAATTTATTCCGAGTTCCCCGAGAGTCCAGTACTCACACCTGAATAGGGCTCGAGAGCATGACCGCGGATCGAACGGGCAACTTGAATTTCCAAAAGATTAACGCCGTCGAAGGTCAGAGGAGCGACCTCAAGGCGCAGTAGATTAACAGTGTCTTTTTACTTCGAAGCGAGCACGCGCGAGCGAATGCCATTAATCTCTTCGCTGCGAGTCCACTGGAGAGCTCTCACTCAGAGCCTGTAAGGCTACGATCTGAAGTACTGCTACATCCTTTCGCAATTACTGAATCCTCTCCCCGGGCCTGAACTCTCTCTTTCTTTCCAATGGCACATGTTCTCAGTTCTGGGTCAGAGTCGGAGCTTTCCCCCGAATGCTCTCCTCTCTGACTCTTCTGGTGGCGCAATGCGAAGCTCACAATCGGGAGCAGCGAACGAGTCGACGAAAAAAATCGACCTCGAAAATATTCCGTTATGCAGACTCGGGAGTACCCGTGAAATTCACCTGAAAAGTCGCTCATAAACCAAAACCTCTATCGATCCTTTGTTTTTTGGAATCTAAAAACAGAATTTACACTCTCCGAGGGACCTGCGGATGATTCTTCTCCGGCTGCATAAAAAGCCATCGGTGGTCGCGATAATAATTTCAATGCAGTCATTGAAGCCCTCTGTTACACGATTCCGTGCTCGCTCATTGGAATAATAACACTGACAATCCTCGGCTGAATACAGGTACTCGAGTTCCGTGAACAAGTCGCAGGAGCTTAACCGGAGGAAGAATCTACGCGCGGATCCGGGACCCTTCTCTTTGGGGCGTGGATGCGCCGTCTCGATGTACGCTATGCGGGGGGAAGGAACTCCCCGCCATGTCGGAGATCGAAAAAGGAATACCCCCTCATCGCGCGAATCGGATAAATGACGTGGAGCCTATTTTCACTCTACGACTGTGTTACTGAGCCTTTTTCCAAGAACAATCATTGTACGCCATCGCTTCAAGCTCTCGAACATCGATACCATCCAGAACAGGGTGCGGCCGAACAGGCTCTTTTCGACCCTCAATCACTAACTTGATCTCGAGAGCGGGGCGAGCGCCCAAGACTTATCTTGAGCCTAATGTGTCTCTGCTAGACTTCGTCACGTGTTTTCAGCTCAAACAGCTTAAAGCGTATTTTGACAGTACACACAAGTGGAGCTCTGAAATCGTCTTTGAGGATCATATCTCGCCGGATCGAGGCCTCCCTCCGTGCTCTTCGTTCGCAAACAACCGCCTTAACAGAGGCGTGACTTTGTCCAAACTTTGCAGACCCGGTGATCAGTCCACGAGCAATGGATTGCCAATGGTTATGGATTGCCTTCTTCCTACTATTATGCCTCTCCAAGACTAAGAAACCTCTCCAACGGGAGGTTGAAGGATCGTCCACGAAATTACGATCTTTCCCGGAATTTTCTTGCGAAAACAGTCAAATCGTCGACGGGGAGCTCAACGGAATAACATCGAGGATGTCGAATTCCTGAATGATTTAAGCCGTCGAAGGTCACCAGAGCGATTTCTGAGAACAATATCTGAACGGAGTCGCTTTGGTTCAGAGCGCGTGAACTGGCGCGCGCGAGCGAGCGATTGCCATTAATCTCAATTCTGAGGGCCTTCGAGGAGTGCACTCTCGGTCCGTGCTGCTCGATTCTGAAGTGCTACTACACCCTTTCCTCATTTCTCGACTCTCTCCTCCGGGCCCAAACCCTCTCTCTCTTTTCACGAGTTGATCTCGAGCACATGATCTCGGCTTTGTGCCGAGCTCGTAATTTCTTTCCTCTTTGATTCTTCTCTCGGCGCGATCGACAGCGGCATGGCTGGGATCAGCGGAGATGCAAGAGAAAAACTCGGTTGACCTCGAGAACATTCGATATGGCAAGCACCCAAATGGAGAGCCGTGAAATTCACCTGAAATACTCGCCTCTCGAAACAAGTCCTCTCTCGATTCGAAATGCTCTGCTCTAGATCTAAGAATCCTACTCTTTGGAGAGCCGGTGAAGGTCTATGGTCCGCTTAAAAATCATTCTGATTCTACCCCGGCGATTCTCCTGAGCGGAGCCTCACGCTCGAGCCACGCGAATGCTCTCATCGCTCTCCCCAGAAATCACGCCGAAGCTGTAGTACAACGAGGGAAAAGCCGTCCTTCCAAAGCACCGGAGCGCAGGGGGCGTCAACGCAACCCTCACCGAATAGCTCACAGATGATTCTGGAGAGACTCGAGTCCTCTCTTCAATTGTTTCCCCGACCCAAGCTCGGAGCTTTTGCTGTGGTGAAGTTCCGAATAAATAATTTTTTCACCCCCTTTCGGTGAAACGAGGACCGGCTCCGCATATCTCCCGTCCGACCCGGAACCAACTAGCGCGGAAACAATCTTGATTGACGGGAGAACTGCCTCGCTCATGACGCTGATTCCGTACGTGCCCTGGACAGCTTCGCGGGTCCTGTCATTCCTGCGACCCTCATTTCTGTCAGAGATCCGTACTGTCCCCTGAAGTGGAATCCCCCACCAGGGAAACGTATAGGTGAACGAATCGTGATGCATCAACATTTAACTATTTTCGTACAGCCGGAGGTGGACCGACCTCTACACATCGGTGAACGACCATTGTCTCTGGCGAGGGATGCGATGAAGCTTCGCGAAGAGCGTGTTTATTTTGGACAATTTACGATTTCCCCGTCTCAGCAACAATTTAGGAAGTCGTGTCTCGCCACGACCCTCTACGACCAATCATCGAGACAATTCATCCACCCACTCGCCTTGTTCTCGGGAGGAATGTCCAAATCTCGTTTTCAAGGTTCCAACGCCTAGAAGTTCTCCAGAAAGACCAATGGGAACAGGGAACTTTCTTATCAAGATGAGACGGAAAATTCGCGGGGACCAATCTAGACTCGGGAATATCACAATAGAGCTCCCGTAAGGTATGCAAGTCACGTGGTAGGTACTCCGGAGTATCGAGCGAGGGAAGAATCATGCAGAACGTCATCGTATTATTATGCTCTACCGCGTTCGGAGATGTTGTCTTTTCCCGGAGAAACGGTTCTACTCCCCGCTTGTAGGCGCTGCGAATTCCTCGATGCCTTCAATGGCAACGAGCGTCGTTTCCCATGCTTGGGAATCGCTTCATATTCTCCCAACGCCAAAGAGGATCTAACGGAGATGGAGTCTATTCGACGTCGAAACCTTCTGCGCCCGGCGAGCGAATGCGGGAGCTTGCCGCACCGAACGCGCTCAGGGTAGGTCTCAACAGGCAGGGAGGAGTTCTAGTCGGACGGCCTCCTTCTAGACACTCCCCTGCTTTTTCCAGTTACTCACGATTGATCGGGCCTAGGGTCCGGGCTGTGCGTTTGTGTTAGCTCAAGAGAATTTGTTTAGAATGCTTGCCCACGGCATGGAGCCCTACGACTATTACTATCAGAATGCGTACCCTGTTCCGGAGACGGGTCGAGAAACCTACTCGAACCTTCAGAATAGCCCAGAATCCTCGACCAGCCAAGATTACGACGATGATGACGAACTCACCGATCAAGGTATTTGGACCTCTTGTACTTGGACCGCCGGTTATTAGGATAGGAAGGACGCTAATTTATCGTGACCCTCCGAAAATCTTCGGTGATTGGGGGAGAAAAGTCTTCGCTCAATCACTGAAGGGGCATCTTTCGATGCTTCCTACGGGCCCAGAGTCTGTAATGCGGCGAAAGACTTAACATTGGAGGGCTCTCCCTCCGCGAAGTTCCCGTGAGAGACACCATACTCGGTCTCCATAGGGGCTGTCCGGCCGCCTGATCGTAATCGGCAACCTTCCGCACCTCACCGCGTCGATGTGCTTCGTACTGTGTGATACATACGTACCTGTACGTACATATCTGCATTTGGCGTGCAGACCGCCCTGACCAAGCGGCTCTTTATCGGTCGTATCCTCGAGCTCTTCAGGGTTCATTCAACCGCGCGTACCCAGAAGACTCGCAGGTCATGCGCGGATACTTTGGCTTCGCGGGTGCTTGTGATCGAGAGGCACGGATGGATCTCCAATCGAAGGATGATCATGCTTATGACGTACGATGCGAGCCGATCCTGACGTATCCCGTGAACTCCAACACTGCAATTTTCCACCGAGGGAATCCGCTCGGCAGGGATCTTCGCAACGGTTTTCACGGAAGTTCTCGGCGATGAGGCTGCGGAGATACAAACGCGTGTGCCGACTTTGATCTCATAATTTACGTCCCCTGGGAGGAATCAAAAGCCCTTCCAGGAGCGATCCCCCTGCAGTCGTGGTCGGAGCTCCGGAATCAAGCGGTGTGTTTCACGGAATTCGGCGCCGTCGCTCCAAGCCGATCGGCCGGTGGAGAGCTGGGCTTCGCAGCTGTGGAGAGGTCGAAAGTCTCAGCATTCTGCACGAGCCTTCGGAGCATCTGATGGGGAAGCTCACCGTGGTCTTGGAGTGTGTCCTCCGGAAACTACAAGGTGCTAAGAATCCACAGATCCCGAAGGCGGTCTCCCAAGCGAGTAGCAGATACCATCTCCCTCTCACGGATACCCGCTACAGACGAGTCGAAAGCGCGATGACGTACACGCTCCACCGGGATCATATTCTCCACGGGGGGAAGCTTCCGATATCCAGCTCTGAAAGGCGACTTCGTAGCGGAAGTAATCTCGATGCTGAGAGAAATATCGACCGCGATGCCCCCGTCTTAATACGTCGCTGAATCTGTTCCATTTTTCGGAAATCAGACGTCAGGCATTGGCGGACACAGACTCTAGAGATCCACAACGAGAAACTCGATCGAGGTTTTCGACTTACTGCCCCCATAGTATAAGGTATCGTGAGAAAGAACGGCTCGTGACAGCTTCGAAGAGTTTTGCCAGCATCAACCCCAAGATTCTCGAGCCCAATATGTAGGTACCTATAATCTTCTCGGGTTTTCAAAAGCGGAAGTTGCACGCAGAGGGAGTCTATCAATTGAGATACGGAACGCTCCCCCGAGTGCAGATGGCTCATGCAGATGGGTAGAGGGATGTGCCCTATCAAAAAGGCTGGGAATCTAGTACGGAATTTTTCTCGGACATTCACGGCATTTTTCTGGCCTCTCGGACTTTCTGTGGAGGATCACTCGAACAGCCAACGACCGTTCACAACTCTTGGTAGCGTATTTTGAATGCTACCTATCATCAAATCAATCGGAACGAGACGAGAGTAGGAAGACAAATCCCGCGTACGGGAACGCCGGTGGCTGGTAGAGGAGGGTATGTGTCTTCCAGCCGCTCGAATGCTCACTCGCAGGCTGCTCCCCCTAGCCCGCGAGCGACCAACGCATCTTTTCATTCTCGTGCGAGGGCACCGTCTCCATCGTAGTGTCGTTGATGGATCCAATCCTCACCGTCTTCGAAGCTCACGAGCTCTGAGGCTTTGATGTGGACCTCGGCAGCTCCGCTCTCGACACAGTTCCAGCGGCGACCGATGGTCAGAACCGATCTCGGTCATGAACTTCAGCGTGAAACTGCCTGTCTCGAACCTGAGGAGCCTTCACCCTTCACAAGGCCGTTCTGAATCACAGCAATCTGGATCATCTACATTGAGCCTCATGGGGCATCCAGTTTGAGTCCATTGCTCGCAGCGCCCTCGAAGGTCAATCGAGGCGCGCGCGCTACTCAAACCATAGCAGATTCGGGCGTCAGCCGATTCGGAGATCGGCTTCAGAGTGGAACTTTCTGAATCGGGTCCGGCTCATTTTTTATAGAGTGAGCGAAGATGTGACCGAGCTACCGACCACCCGGCCGATCGCCGCTTCTCTGGTCCGCCCCGTATCTTGGTCTCTCTATTCCTCGTCTTCTATCCATTCATCTATTTCCACCCCGCATTCTCCCGCCTGCTCAACTGTTCGTCTCATTCTCTGCGACAGGTATCAAGCGAAAACTTCACTCTGACTGAGTCAGATCATCCGCTCTGCCTCAGGCAGAGACTGACCGTTTCTCCTCGAGGAGAGCGCGACTCTGTTACGGAATAATGGAGGAGTATCTATCCAGAAGCCCTTAGAGAGCTCACGCGACGAGCGCAAGAACGCTTAATCTTTCCCCCGGAACCTACCGCCGACGTCATCTTTTGACGTCGTATAGCTCCTAGGCCGCGGCCCGGAGCCGCTCTCCGCGGTTTACTCATCGTTGCGCGGGATGTTTTCTAATAGAACGTCCAATCCCACCCGCCCGCACGGATGTACGAATCCCTCATAAATGGATGAATAGTTGACGTCGAGGGAATCATGCTGAGGTGCATTGGGATTTTAACCTTCGTCGAAACTTCCAGAGTCGTCATCCAGTCAAGACTACGCGCCACAATGCAACAGTCGAGGTGCGTGTTTAGTCTGGGCCTGTAAGGCATGCAAACGCAGATCGGTCAGCGTCGATAGAAGAAAAGCTGCGACTCTCCGTGAACGTCGAAGACTTCGGAAAGTCAATGAAGCTTTCGAACTCTTGAAGCGAAGAACCTCAGCGAACCCCAATCAGCGCCTGCCGAAAGTGGAAATCCTCAGAAATGCAATCGGTGAGACGATATTCTCGATAAGACAGAGAGTTCGCTCCACGGAGCTCCGCCCAGCTTCGAATCTCGATTTTCATACTGATCGCCCGCGAACTTGACGATTCCTTCGTCAATTTCCGAGGGACTTCATATCGTTCCGGGCAGCGCTCGCACAGAATAGGTAACCTAGAAGGGAAATCTAGAATAATCTTATAGAAGAGAATTCTCGGGCATCCTCTGTCGGATTCGAACCCGACAACGGCCAACTTCTGGTCCCCTCAGGATCCTATCTGCGGAGCCCGTCGACGGACTTTTGACGTGCCAAGCAATGCGAGGCGCCGGTTCTTGAAGGAATTGTCTCAGTTAGCTTGGATGGTTTATTATTCACCTGAATCCCTCCACAGAGTACATCGAGAGTCTCGAGGACCTCCTGCAGCACAGCACCACGAAACACGGGACGCTTCTGGCGGCGAGCGGAACCGCGACCCTGAATGCCATGCAAAGATTCAGGGAGCTCCAGGCGCAGAAATTGCAGCAGCGACAGACCAGTCCGGAGAGTGACGGCAACGTCGAGAGGATGCACCATTCCCAGGTGAGGTAGCAGCCTCCGCTTCCAGAGCCGACACGAACGAACGTAGAGCCCAACCTACCGACCGACCGCCGGAAAAACAGACAGACAACAAACAGACCGGCTGACAGGTACCGGCATACGATGCCGGTCCGGAACGTTGAACTCTAGCACAAGGTCGACGGAGTTTCCATGCAGTCCATTGTTCCTATGGCTCGTCATAACTCATTCCGTTGTTCCCCTTTTTTTCTCGACTTCTCGAAAAATGTCATCAGCGTTATCATCCATTGCAGCGTTTCCTGTCATTGTCATTTTGTCTTGTTCTCGAAGAAAAGCAGGTGCACCCTGAGAAAGTCGATGGGTGGACCAAACACGCCTTTCAGAGCTCTAGTTAGGTCCAACGGATCACTTAATTGAGATAAGCCTTCATGCTTTCGTGCGCCCGCCGGCCTTGTCCTGTGTTTTGACGCAGCGTCTCCAAGCCGTTTGTTGGTACATAGCTCTCTCACTCGGTCAGGGAAGGGGTTAGAAACCTTTTGTCGGAGGTCGATCCAAGCCATTACAGCCTATGGCTGCAGTTTTGCTTCCCGGACTGTTCGCTGGCCTACCTGTTTGTTCTTTTTTCGTCAAACCGTCGCTGTAATGACTCGCACCAGGTAATGATGGGTTCCGATAGAGGGGACGATTCCCCCGAGAGTGACCCCGATTATCACCTGAGTCCGAGAAATTATTATTCCCTGTCGATCAAGGGATGGCATTCGCGGTCGATCTCCGTTAGGATCTCCCTCACGTTCAATTCGCGGAATGCGACGATCCGCTTACGTTCCGTCGATGTCTCGAAGCTCAGACGTGTTCATCCGGAACCAGTTCCGGAAAACCCGTTCGAAACCCGAGCCACTTTCATCGTCAGCTCGTTGGATCGGGTACAATGGGAGCCGGTGTCAAGGTTGCGGAGTTCCGCTGGAGGTATCAAAGCTTCCTTCCGGCGAAGATCTCTCCTCCCGACAGTCTGGCATTCGCTTGTTTGATCGCAGGAAGATGATCACCAACCACCATCCTCTCTGTCGAGCATTGTCTGATCGAGGATAACTTTCCTCTTTTGCTTTCGTTGTTTTCCCTCTTTTTTTCATTCAGTTATTCCACTGTTCTGCTCTCTGCTTCCATATCCCTCTGGGCTCGGCTACTCCTCGCGCCTCATTGGTTTATCACGCGGTTGAATTTCCGTCCGAGCACGGAAGGATTCCCGGATGAGAGCCGGGTCTCGATTCAATTTACGCGGATCGAGTATCAAGCACCGAACCTCGAGGCTTTTCCCGCCGTGTGAAATCCTGCTCATCAAAGGGTCCGCTTGTTCTCTGCTTCGATCATGGTGGCCCTCGGAGGAGAACAAGGGAGCCGAGAACCCGGAATCCGTGAAATGCCGGCGCTAGAGAGCTTTGTGGTAGGAATGTCGTTAGAAACACATCAACATTAACCCTATTCATGAGAGGTCCTCCGCGTCCTGTGAACTTGTCTCACTCACACAATCTTAGGGTCGCCGCGCTGCTCGCTTCGATTCGGCGACTCTAATATCACGCAGTTGCTGAGATTCTCCGGAGACGAGCTCAAATGATATCGTTCCTGCTCGTATGAGAGTTCAAGTTCTGACTTGAGATCTTTTTGGTTCGGAGCCGCCATACCGGGCGATTGGTACAACGGTGCGCGGGTTCCTTGACTCGTCCCGCTGTAGTTCAAGCGCGATCTGTCACCGGGGGTGCAGGCTCGGTTTGGGTCTCTGTAACCCTGAGGATACCGCGAGCATGGAATGAGAGCTCGGGGAATGAGTTTCATGCCGAGGAGTCAGTTCCCGGGAAAGCCAGTGATAAGTTCGACACTAATGCTCCCCTCTTGAGACTTGTTACATCCCACGGTCGTTGAGCTAATCCTCCACTCTATCTGTATTTTGGTGTTCCCTCTTCGTCGAGCGGCAGCGGCGGCCGGCCGGTCGGTCGGTCTAATCCCCGACGTCTTTCAACATTTCCTCTTTTAGCTTCTATGGACAATTCGTCACCTAGCTTCCAGATACCCGTGGAGGGTGGAAAAGAGGGAAACAACGAGCGGAGAGCCTCGTAATCTCTTGATCTCGTCAAGTTATCAAAACTCTCATCTCAGCTCTGTATTTCATTTTATGACACGAAACAGAAACTTATTCGATTACTTATCGATACCGTAGGAGTCCGAGCTCTTCTGGAATTGACGCGAGTCAGAGTTCCAGATCAGAATACTGTGATCTGTTTTCCGTGCTACCGGCATGGAAAAATACCTCTGATTCGTTCTGTCATCCTGTTGTCGAGGGGAATACTGAGCTCATCGGAAACTGGGTTAGCCCGCTGCCGACGCGTCGGGCTCGAGCAGACAGGAAACTTCTCGAGCCTGTTCGAAAGTAAAGAGTACCATAAGTGATCCGAAGCACCCTCGAAACCGATCTCTGCAGTATTCGGATGAACGAACGCACATCTTGTGTAACAATCGCAGAAGTGCCAGCCGTCAGCCATCGTGACAGGCCGTCAGAGATGCGGTGAACATGTCTCCGATATAAGCTTTCGATAGATGCTCTAAGAAAGATGTTCGTTCCAGGCAAGAGATAGCAGAGACTCCCAAAGACTGGCCAGGTATCACAAAGGTGAGTGGAAGCCGAACGAACGGACAGGCACCGGCTGAGTGACGTGAGGCATGGCCTCCGCGCTTCATCTCATTTGTCACCAGGCATTTGCCTTCAAAGCCACACCGATAGACACCGATCGACAAACTAACCCTGAAGACGGCGACAGCGACAACCGAAGAAAAACTCGGTACCGAAAACAGTGCCCTCGGAAAAAAAAAGCCTAGGGGTCTCCCGAGGCGCCTCTCGTTTCGAATCCTCCCGGAACGGTGACTTCCATCGAGTAGGTAATCCTTCCACAGCTTGAGATCCGCTGCCAAGTGCTGTCGACACGAATCATTAGAGTTCGATATGACGAAAAGTCGTCGTTCGAGAGCGACGCTGAGGGGTGGCTCGTATTGGTAATCGCCCTGCTGCCGCGCTAGTGTCAGAGGGTTGTGTCGAACGGTAACACAGTCAATAAGGCGCGTGAGCTAGTCGTAACTCAAGACGAAATCCAGAAGCCAGTCGAGGATCAAAGAATCAATCGGGAGGGAGGCAGCAGCAGCAGCTGGCTTTCGCATATTATTCCGAAAAGTTGTTCGTCGCACAGTTCCATCGAGAGAGGTGGCGTCAACGAGACCGACAATCTCGCCACACACTCGGTCGCGGAGAGAGCTTCCGATCGAAGATAAAGGTTCACGAGTCGACGAAAATGTAGGAGGAAGAAAAACAAGCTCTGTTTCGGGTCATAAATCTGAGACCCGTCCACATCACCTTCCTTGCCGTAGAATTCGGAATGCTACCGGTCCTAAATCCCCAAAAGTGTTTAATCATTCAAGCAACGGATGACGATTTCGAAAACGTGCCCCGAACCCCGGCATCTCGAAATCAAAATCCTCCATGCTTGTCCATTTACCTCGGCCGAATTCCCACGGGAAATCGAAGAGGAATCTGTCGCGGCTTGGAGGAGAGCCTTTTGTGTTCAAACACCCGGAGCTTGCCTCCTAGCTCACGCAAGCTGCTCTCAAGTGACGAGAGACAAACTCGCTCATTAAAATTCGCGGTGCTGCTTGTTTTCTGTGCGCAGTTTTTTCTCCATTTTTTCCACCGTGTTCTCGTGTTGAAAGACCCTGTGCACCGCTATTGTTGGTAACCTACCTCGGGACCGGGAGCCGCTTCCTCCTATGATCAGTTCACACTCAGCGTGTCAGGAAGCGACTTTTTTGTATAGAGCTCGAAAATGACAGGATCTGGAGAGAAAGCTCCGCCGTCGAGCTCTCTGGTGTTGGAGACCCGAAACCTCACTACCCATTGCTCACCGTTAAGCACGCCGGGTACAGAATGGCGTTGTGGAAGTTCGATTCTGATATCGAGGGCGATGCAGGGAAAAGGCTGGAAGTTTTCGAATTTATTCCGACCTCTAGATCTAGTGTGATCAAAGCCTTGGGATGAATGCGGCTGTAATGGAGAACTCCCACTATCAGATCAAAGAGCGACAGTCTTTTCAGTCGTGGAGCATGTGAAAAGGTGCAGTCTGGCGATCGGGCTAAGAGAAGGACGGATGGATAGGCAGGCAGACAGACAGCTCGCTATTCAGGTTTTTCCCTCGCTCTCTCTCATTTCATCGTTGTCCATCGTTCGTGGAGCGTGTCCGAACTGAGCAGTGAGTGCTGGTGGTGGTGTCTGGCTTCGCCCGCCAAGTTCAGCTCGAAAGCCGGCGCTGCGATTTTTTGTCACCGTCTCTCGAGCAACACAGATCATTGTACGGAAGCACTCTCCAGAACCAATGATAGTTACGCCTGCGATTAACCTGTGCGATCTTTTTATTACTCAAGTGAATGCTTCTTGGTTCCACATAGGAACGAATGCTTTGACTACACTCCGACACTCGATCGGAAGCGAGAAGAAATCTTGTACTCTCAACCGGAGCTTGAAGCGAGCTCGAAAAACCGGAATTCTTAACAATGTTTCCCGAAAGGCGCAGGCATTTTGGGATATTTCTCTGCGGTCCCAAATAGACCGATGTTCTGCTCCGGATTCCGATTTGACTCGGGGGAAATGATGCATCCTGAGGTGGGTTTATTTGTTGATGTTTCCAACAGGGTCATCTGTCACGGTTGTTATGGAGGAGGAGCAGCGCTCATGTCATCTGTGATCATTCAGTCACTTTTCCCTGGGTCTCCGAGGGTCGTAGGCCAGTCCCTCTAGTTTCCGCGCTCGCTCTCGACCGTTTAGCCGTTGGCTCGTGTGGTCTCACGCGTACACGCTCCAGTCATTAGGCTAAGCAGAGCCAGACATTTGTAACGGAGCGTTGTTGATGTTGGTTCAGTTAATGACTCGTTCGATCTTATGACGATCGAGTGACGACCGTGCGGTGATCGCGCGGCCACCCAAGGACCCCGAGCACGACCGCGCCCCCTCCCCCTGGCTTCATCGACAACATGCGCGTCATTCATCATACACTAGCTGACTAAGCGCGAACAACTGATTTACGCGGAACAATAGGACCTCGGGTAGCTTAGAGACGGAATTATACTCGAAGCTATAAGTCTCTGGATGCTGCGACAACCGATAGAAACGACGACTAAGTAGTGTCTGGATCTGAGGAGCTCCGGTGGAAAACGGGCGATAATTTTCGGGAAAAATTAGGTTCAGTAACAAGATATTCCTGTCCACAGAAATAATGGAGCTGTCGGCGCGACCGAGCTCCCAATATCAATCTGCCCAAAACAGCCTGGATTGCTTGAGCCGTATCGTTCAAAATCTGAATCCTGCCAGTTCCGGCTCCTCGAGCGAGCTCACGAGTGCAGCCAGAATACTCGGGAGTGCCAACAAATTCGCTTTCGACTGAAATGTACCGAGCAGTGTGGCTCAGCAGATCATCATACTCGAGGCTCAGAAGGGGTATGGATTCCCTTGAGAGGGTTGAGTTCGACGGGACTTTGCGTGCAATGTGAATGCTAATATGTTCGTGGTCCATCACACTTAACTTCGACGGAGAGGATAGCGATACATGGTGGAGACGAACGAGACTATGAACTGATGGAAATATTGATACTTCTGACGATAAATATTGTGCAATAAAATTGGGCAGGGAGTATTCCCGCGAGAGAATGCCTCTTCCTTGGAGTGTATGACATAGGCACAGTTTTCGTCTTCCCGCGTGTCGGAAAATCCCTCGGGAGACCTGGATCAGATACATCGCGAGAAGCGCAAGGATCGTTATCCGGTCCTCAGAGAAAGGATCAAAGAAATGTGATCACCGAAAGACCTCTGAAGTTCCAGAGGAGATAATTTTTATCACAAAATGTACAAATACAATTATTTCTCTGAATACAGGGATATGATACATGTTACAATGTTTCCTCATCGCGTTCTTTTTTCACACACTGATTGAAGATGAATGATTCGAGACACCTCAGGCGAAGCTTTCTTTCGGGAAATCTTGGGCCAGATCCAGTTCATGTCTGATGGCTTCGATTACCCGTGACGTTGGTTCGCGGTATGTCACGCGGCTTGTGCTCTCAAATTCCTCGACCACCCGTCTCTGTAACGACGGAGAGAGATCACACGGAATTGAGTCGATGACGACATGATTTTCGAGCTCGAACTGGGATAGGGAAAAGGGTGGGGTGACACTCACATGGCTCTCCTGGTGTAATCTACGTTCTTTGGCAGCAGTTTCCTTGTGGATGGTCACCAGAAAATGAGGGGGAGTTGTTTTCTTCGCGAAAGACGTCTGTGTTGGCTGATCTCGGAAGATCGGATTGCTGACAGACGGCACAGAGGAAAGCGATATCCTTAAACGGAATGAAATTCCCTGCTCAGCTCGAGAGAATATATGATGGGAACGATTGTTCCTCCTCTTCGTTAAGCTCTGCCAAGCGTTCGGAACCGAGTCCGGAAGAATGATTGGAGAGATCGATGACAATTATTGTCGTAGCTTGTCCATGAATAGGATTCACGATGGAGGTAAAACTCAGCAAAGGGTTTCTGATACCTATATCAATTGTCCGAACTCGTACTTATCGATTGAGTCGGCCGATCTACACCGCTTGTAGTCCTTCCGACTTATGAGCAACTTCTGTCTGTAGCTCCCGTGAAGTTTCGTTTTCGCCTGCTCCACTGTCAGACTGTTATCAACGAGCGCGTTCAATCTCTCTGTCATTGATTCCAGTTGACGCCTGGCTTCCTCGATTTCTTCCTCGGAAGGTCCGGGTGTTTCGTCTTCACTCGCGACCTCGCTGACTACTGGACGAATCTCAATGTCTCCGGCCCTGCTCAAACGAACTGTATTAGCGAGTTCTGCACATATCCTGCTCCTAGAGGGAAGGGAGCAAAAATTGAGACTTGCTGGGGCGATAAGCCTCAGGCGGGGAACAGCCCTCAGCGCGAGCGAAAAAAATCGTCGTGAATCCATTGAACTCACAAAATCGTTGTGTCCCGGCATGCGGAGAGGTCGGAAGATTTATCTGCTTTGGATTTCCTCTTCCGAGGCTTGACGTCAGGGGGCGTTAGCTCGGACTTTGCCTCCTGTGGCTGACTCTCGACCGTCGCCTCGAACGTGTGTTGGGTGAGCACCGGACGTTTGCGAAGCCTGGGCTCGTCGGAATCGAACGCCTGATTCTCGTAGAATCTCGGCGACTCGCTCCTCCTATAAGTTCCTGTGCCTCCAAAGTGAACAGGACTCGTTACCGCGTCTCGGTACGACCGAACGCTTTCACCGGGCATCGTCTGCAAGGCAATAAAGGTATAAGGAGCGGGAACACTGAGTTCCCGAGCGAAATTCTTCCTGAGCCTTTCCTTTATAAACCGAAAACTCACCATGCCAGATGTTGTGCTGAACTTTCCCTCTCCGTTGCTGAAGGAGCTGGATACTTCAGCATCTTTGACGTTAGCTTTCTGTCGACTGCGATTGCGGATGCAGAAGTAGAGGAGGATACACAGGAGCAATAGCAGGAGCAGGAGTAGTATCAACACGATGAGCCAGGCCACGTAGGCTTTGTTCGTGAATCGATTGTCCTCAAGCGAAGCCGTGGATCTACTGGGCTCGTAAGCTGCGGGAAGATCGAGCCTTCATCTTCGATAAGGTCTAAGATAACGAGCGATCCACTCCTCGGATCACCCACCCTCAATCTCGAATACGTTATCAGCACAAACTCCCAAGTTAGACGACGGATTCTCTGAGTGACTTATTCTATGACTTACGTTTGGCTTTGACAATTACACCATGTCGGAGTAATTTTTCCATGTCGGCTTGCGGCACAACTTGGATCCTCTTGACTGCTTCAACAGCGGGCACAAGTCGATTCAAATAATACAAAACGTAAACCAGGGTCATGTTCCTTTCTTTGTAATCAGCGCGGACGTAGATCAATTTGATTTGAGTCAGCCGGCCCAGCTGGCGACGCTGCCTTCGGAAGTGTGCCGCATAGGCACGCTCGTAAATGAAGGCAAGATCTTTAACGAGTTTCGAAGTGTCCGTGGAATTCGTTCCGCGCGGGATCTTCAGCTCTGTAATACCGGGCAGGATATTCGTCATCCTTCACGAGTCTGGGAATTACGATTGGAAAGACTCTGCAGAAGCCTGGGGTTCGAAGGTAAATGGCGAGAGGCACGAATCTCGCGTAGCCCTAAAACCGTCAGAGGGACTCACCCGTCTGTATCCAGTATTGAGAGTCTTGGTCAGAAGGTGTCGGAGGAGGCGGTGGCGTCGACGGCGGCGAGCCAGAGCTGGCCGGAACAATTGTTCGGCTTGGCACAATTGGTTTTCTTGTACTCCGAGTCCAAAGCGATTCTTTGCTCGTTGACGACGGTGTCTGTGTCCGGTTCCAAACTGCAGTGACGCCGTCCGAATCTGACGAGCTCAACAGCTTCGATGAACGTGACGATGGCCCGACAACTGTCGTGCTCGCGGGCAGCGAGCTTACACTTGAAGTCGAGTCTCCGGGCAACAAAGATTGTGTCTTCATTTCCGGTGAGGACTGCAGGCTTGCACTCAAGGTCGGAAGCACGAAAGAGGACTCAATCATCGGAGTCGGAGCTATCGAGGAACTCACAGACCCGTAATGGGGACTCTGCGACTTGGACTCGGGGAACGATCCCGATGGATTGAACCAGCTTGAAGGCGATGTTGACCCACTGTCCCTCGCTGAGGGTTCCACGGAAGCGTGTGGAGTGTCGATATCTGACGGAACCGAGGCAGTCGTCAGAGTGCCGTGGGCGGTTGATTCTATGCTCGCCGTCGTTTCGCACGGGGTATCGTCAAGGATCGCAGTCAACGTCGATGTTTCCACGAGGGTCGAGTCGTGTCCTCCGGAACCCGTTGGCGAAACCGTTCCGAATCCTGCTGATTCGTACTCTGTGGGTGACGCGAATCCTGTGGGTGAGGCGATCGCGGTGATTTCTGTGGAGGAGTCATCAGTCCCCATGGACTTCGTCCAAGGAGGGAAACGGGTCACGAATTCCGGTCCCGATGATTGCGACGATCTAGAGTCTCCCGGGTCCGGGGAATAGGAGCTCGATGGATCCCACGATGGGTCAGGAATCAGGGTCGACTCGGGTCCTATTCCGCTGGACTCCTCGAACGTACCGGAAATGCTTGGCGTGGGTAACCAAGTCTCCGATTGGTCGTACATCCCGGATTCCGGCGGGATAGGTCGAGAGGGTGTGAGCACATTGGCTTCACTGGAAATTCCGCTGCTCGAAGACCATAGAGGCGGAACAAGCGATTGATCTGTCGCGGTCATCGTGGAAGAGATCTCTGAGTCGACTGGGGTCATTGACATGGTTTGTTCCTCCACCGAGGGCGACGAATCTCCAATCCAAGTCGAATGAGAAGATGGCGAAGGCGTGGTTTCGGCAACATCATTATCCGTGTCGAGCTCCCCGCTCCGAGCGGAAAATGAATCGATGACTTGGGAGCTCAAGTCGCTGTTCGTGACTCCGAACGTTGGGGTCGGCGCTGGGTCTCCCATGGAGCTATCGTCCGCGGACGGAGACACGGTCGAAAAAGAAGCTTCGATGGTCGTCGAAGGCTCGAAGGCTCCGGTCGAGACCACAATGCTCTCTGATTCGGTCACAAGAATCGGAGATAGGCTCGAGGACATGGCATCTACGCTCTTCTCGATCGTGTTGGCTGGCCAAGAAGGTGAGATGATACTTTCGGGTATCCACGCAGACTCCTGGGAGGGATTCCTCGATGACAGCTCGGCGTCTGGTCTCATAACCGTCTCGAAAACAGTTTCGATGACAGAGCTCGCGAACACGGTTACGGTCGTGGTGAATACGGGAGTCTTATGCACTGTGGCCGTCATTCCGCTAGTCACCGATGGAGTTATTGGCACTTCGATGACGGTCATGCACCAGCAGGTCTTCCGAGCCATCAGGTTCCCCAGCTCGCGTTCCTCCACGGTTTCGACTGGAGGGGAAAAAATTGTGTGAATAATAATCCATCGATGTGACGCCCCGGTAAAGCACCGGAACGACCGCGGACCGAGGGGGGATTTCCCCCGAGGTAAACTCAGAATAATTGGGGGAACGTCTCCGATCCTGCGATAATTCATGGTCGTAGACTCGGGCCAATGAGGAGCGATGGCGAGATCCCCTCAGACCGATACATCCGATTCACTTCAGGCCCGGCGATATTCACCTGTCAAACACGGATTCCCGTCTACCATCTCCAAGACGGGGGACTGCGACTCTAGGAAAGCCGGCATCCTCTCCACGTATGAGGTTGTCACCATGGTCATGAGTTCAGCTTGAAATAGAGATTTAGGATTAAATGGAATCGATTTCGTCACAGATGGACTTCGCATACCCGGAGCGGTTCCAGTCTTCGTGATTGTACCGCAGTCTTACTCACAGTGTTTGGCTGTTTTCGTGGCATTCGTCGGCATCCCTCGTGATCCGAAGACGCTAATCAGTGGGATGAAACACTTGAGTAGCAGCGCTTGTGGAGACATTGGGAGCTATCATCTGGGGTGATGATACATCTATGGAACATACGACGCTCTTACTCTGATCGTCCTCCATCGTTAATACTCGCAGAGGATCCAAATCGAAAAGAGGTAATTATTACCAATGCTGATAAGACACCCTCTGCGGTGAGCTCAGCCGTGTGGTTTCCCCGCAGAAACGTACTAGGATAAAAATATTGCTATCTAGATATCTTTCAAGTACCGAAAATTTCAAGCTTTCGGGGAGCAGGAATGGACTCGGTTCAGCGCAGTTACGGAAAGACCCACTGGACGCAGGTGAACGCAACAGATGATTCAACAACATTCCAAAGTTTTTTACGGTTCTCACCAAACACCGTCCACCTGGATTCCACGGTCCACTGACCAGGGACGGTCGCCTGTCACAGGAGGCGCGCGAACTAATCACTTGAACTCGAGTCACATCAAACAAATCCGAACTTGTGAACCAGAGCTCCAGCTCTGATACGACCCACCCGATCTGGCGGTTTAGCACTAGAATCACATTCGTCGACGCGCTTAGAGCAGTTTTCAGTGAAGTTCCATTCTGTCACTCGGCTCGTTGTTCATTCGCTGGACGACCAGAGGGCCGGATGCGACGTCCGGTTTATGAATTCGCCCTCACCGTGTTCCATTCATTCATGTCCTAGACCGTCACACGGTCCGACTATTGGTCGTCTGGTCGAGTACCTGCTTGTTCTGAGGGCCAAAAAGCTCCGAACTCCGTGTTGCTCTTCAATTCTGATCCGGCGTTGGTCGATCGATCTACGCTCATCGACCGCACTCCAGATGATAACGCTGAGGGGTAACTCGAGATGTTCAGGCCCTTCCAAAGAGGAGCAAAACCCAGAGATTTTATTTTATCATCGCTCGGATCCGCCGTTTTTCCAAAAACTTCGGTCAGAAAATATTCGATCGAAACACGAGATTCGAAGGAGGACGATTTTTTAATTGTTCGCGTCGAAGTGGGATAATGAGCTACCGTATCGATCCTGGATCCTATATTCGATGGAGGGAGCACCAGTGAGCATTTCAGGATGCCGTAAATCGGTTCAGGAAGAGTCTCTTCTCATAGATTCCATCGAATTTCTGGGGACCCCGCGCCGGATGAAACCCTTCCGTGCCGTGGAAAGGCTGCTATCCGCGAATTGAACGCAAGCTTCAACGATGAGAATAACGAGCGAATCGAATCGTAGTGGGATCGGGATTCCGACTGGAGCCGAGGCCCTTCCCACTCGTCGCTGACTGTGGCTTGCCCGGCTGCGAAGAATTTACCGCGGAAAAGTCCGATATCGGCGATTCAGATTAATTTCATCCGGGGCCGTCCCCTCCGATTCGACGAGCTTTCGCACGTGAGCGCGAGGATCGGAACCAACTGTTCGATTTTCCTTGTCGTGGCGTCGCTTCGAATCGTATTCCAAGCACTCACCGTAGTAGCTCCTACGAGACACACTCGAGGTTGGTGAAACCGGCGGAAAGTTATCGAAGCATTCCCGATTCCCGACACTTCAGTATCGAATGAGGTGAACTAACGTCAAGGGACTGACCGCGTGCTCCGAATGAGCCGCTCCGTCCGGTGAACGAGGGATCTCTCATTCAATGTTTGTTTCGGAGGTCACCATGGCATCCTCTGCGTGGGTCTGAGCTCTAACCGAGAGCTATATTTTCAAGAATGCTTCCTTATTCGGGAAGCTCTACTGACTTCCATCTCGAGTAATTCCAAGCATTGATATTTCTGAAGGATGTATACCTGATCTTCTCCAATTCCTTGACGTACCTATCCGATCACCCTAGATTCGGCAGCGAAGCATCGAACACACCTATCTGAGGGGAGACGGACTGTCTAGATGAGTCATCGGTCCAGGAAGACTCAAGTTCCCCAATTATGTCGACTATTCGGAACTAGTCTGATTGTTTCTACCTCATCGGAGAGGAAGAGATAAATGGAACAATATCTCCATTCCCCCAAAATACTTGACGGCGCTCCAGCAAGCTCTCAGAGGAATGTATATACGTTCGGGAGTACCTTCCACGTCCCGTGCCAATAAGGAGAAATCGCCACGGTGGACAGATACGAGGACTAACTTCAGAAATTTTCCCTCGGGGAAGCGAAATCTTCCATCGTCCAATGTGACATCCATCACCAGGGAACGGAGAGAGATTGTACTTCGCCGGTATGCCATCTTGAATTTCTGTAGAGCAGAAGACATGAAGTTCTGAAGAAAAATGTTATCATTTGTACACGGGCTTTGCCGGCTACGAGGTGATTGGCGACGTAATCGAAGTCTCTGGGCCATTGATTGAAATGTCAACAACAATGTGCCGAATTACCAACCTCAGCAGCGATATTGACCGAACACGACCAGGTTGTCAGGAGCGAGCCTAGAAGGTTACGATTGTCTCCGAGCCTTACCTGGGAGGAACTGACGATGCAACAATGTCTGCGAAAGACTCTGCGTTCCTGATCGATTTCGTTCAGTTTGGCGCGTGGACTGCTGACGTCACGGAGCGCCTCGGCTCCGGAGACACTCTGTGGGGCATGTCTTGTCTCTGCTCTCTGGAAATATTGGCTCTGTCGCTGTCATAAAACGGATTCTTATAGTAGCGACTCTCGGCCACATCCCCGGGAGAAGTTCCCTCCGGCGACTTCTCCTCTGAATCGCGAACCATGTATCCACGTTTCAGCGGCACAGGAGTCACGTGCAGAGTTCTACAGGAGCGACATAGAAACATAGGATCGCTTCTAACCTCTCCGGCTGCACCTAGAATAGTCGATCCGTCTACGACGTCATAGCCGTGTCTTGTCAAACACATCTAGGCTCCACGACCTTCCGCGGGATTGTAAAGCGAAATTATCCCGCGTCGACAGGGCTCCCGCGTCACCTCTTCGTCGAGCTTTCAATGCCTCTCAGAAAGTTCGATCTCGAGCTTACGACGTCGAGAGGCATGAACGCTCCTGGTGCCCTAGCGAGCGTATCTTTCCCTACGCATCGATTATCCCCCTCATGGACCAAAGCCTCGAACTGTATTTCGAGGGATAGGATCTCGATTTTCGCGGGATAGAATGCGCATTAACCCGTCTCGCGGTCTAGATTACTAAATCCCAGCGGGAGTCGCAGAGGGAACACCGACGACGGTATGAGCTCGAGAACTTCATGGAGAGACTATTGAGGTTCCTCTCGCTGAGTTTGAATCGAGTCGGGATCTCCTCAGGCTATCCTTTGAATGAAAGCTCCCGAAATCGGTGATCCATGAATAGTGATTCCAACGCTCTCTCCGGAAACGCAAGTGTTTCGATTCTCTATAAAATGCATTCGAGATTGACGGAGGATTCATTGTCAAAAATGGCGACCGTATTTCTTCTGTTGGCGTTCCTCGCGCCTTTGGCTTACTCCGCGCCTCAGTGCAAGAATCACGCGGGTAAAGACGTCGAATGGTGAGCTCTTCGGGTTCCAAGGTCCGACCGCGCAGAGGGGCCTCAGGCCGCGGTCCGAGCGAATTTCTCTCAAAGACTTCTGGGACATACGCCGCTTTTACGGCTCCGGCATTCTGTTCTCCACCGAAAGATAACTCATAGGGGGAAGGCTGCCCGCAGGTACGTTATCTACAAATTGCCAAAGACGAAGCCGTATGCGGAGTCGACGTATATCCCCGACGGAGGGGAGATGGCCTATGTGGATTCCACGATGAAAGACGCTAAGGGCTGGATCCTTCTCAAGGCATCTGTCTACGACGTAAGACTCTCGAGACGGATCCGAACTCTCGAATACACATGGAACGAAGACTGCCACGATATTTTTTCTGAATCAGGTCAAAGGAAACCCGGTGGCCGAAACTCTCGGTGATCTTTTCACCGGCTCTGCTCCGAAAGATTCTCTGTACGCCGTATACAGCGATCAACCTCCAGAGCCCTACACCGGATCTGCGAAGGGTCATACCAAGGGTGGGTGAATGTTCTAGAGCGCTCATTCTCCCCTAGTCGGCGAGGTGGGGGATGGTCGATACTTCGACTCGATCGGATTCTCCTGAGATCGTTGTACGAAGATGATATATCTTTCGCAGGAGTTGTCCAGTTCAATAAGGATAAAGGCTTCTGGCTGGTCCACTCCGTACCTCGGTTCCCGTTCAACGTCACGTCCAAAACTTACGAATACCCGGAGTCCGGCAGGAACAATGGACAGGTGTTTATGTGTACGTCCTTCAAGGGCAATCAGCTCCCCAAAGTCGGTACGTTACGCTCTGAGTGTAAGAAGTCGTGCGTCTTGTCACCGGAGCATCTTGAAGCCTCACATCAGCATCATCCGATTCCGTTTAATTCTTTCATCCGCTTCTCCACAGCTCTTGCTCTCCGCCATCAGTATCCTTACATCTATGAGTCGGGAGCTCCTGAGGAGCTCTTGAAAGACGATGATGTCATCAACATGATGGATAAGAAGTTCCTGAGAAAACCTTCGACGCCCGTGCTCACCGACACTCTGATTGGAAGCAAAGGGACCGAATTCACCAGTTTCGCAAAGCATCAGTCGCTCAATGACGGTAAGGAGCTACATCAGACTGCTCACCATGGAATTGAAAATCGTCGGAATTCGTCGAGGAAGATATGTAAGCTGCTGTCCGAGAGTCGCTTTTCTCTACTGAGGGCATACATACCGATCTCGACACGGAATTTCAGAGATCTACGCTAATGTCATCGCCCCTCACCTGGGAGCCAACTTGATCGTTGAAACGTGGAGAAACGGGGCTGGGGGGAAGTTGGACGCCACCTGTCCCATCAGAGGCCACCATGTCACCAACATGGCCAACGTGATCATTAAGTTCGCGAACGGAAAACAATCTGTTTTCACGACAACCGAAGATCATGCCAAGTGGGCGGTCTCAGCCGATCCAAAGAAACCTTGGTTCTGCGCCGGGTCTTTGAATCGTATGGTGAGTGGGCATGCTACCACCAGAAAGGAGCAGCAGACCAGGGCGTTCAGTCTCGGTAACTTGCCCTTTAATACCTTCACCGTGCTCATCTCTTGAGTCTTTACAGTTGTCGCAGTACACTCGAGGCGGGCAGACAACGTGCATCCAAAACAAGCTCCTACATAAACTTTTCACCGATTCCGTGGAGAAATGTCAAGTCTGTGAGGGTGAAAACGAGGAGAAGCGTTACTGCAAAATCAAAGTTACTGATGAATGAAAAAAATAAACCGCACGCACTGTTAATGAACTCAATATATCACACTGAAATTTTGGCAGACCCATGGGAAAGGCTTGGAACTATCTCTCACGATTTCCCTGGCGACGAACTGATATGTTCAGGCGAGGGGGATTCCGCCTCCTATGTGGAGACCTCTTTCTACGCATCGCATACGTTCCCACAAGATCGCCGCAATCTCCGATCATAGCGGCGCTGTCTACTTTTGGAGCTCTTGGCTCCCATCGTGGAGAGAGGGGTCAAATCCTCATGAGCAGTTCTACTATGCAAAGCCCATCAATCGCAGAATACGGACGACGCGACAGCGGCGATCTCGCTCCACGATTTTTTCTCATCGCGGCGAGGGGACGCTAATTTAGATTCGGCTCGTATAACATTCCAGTGGTTTACGATGGTCATCTGGCCACGTCAGACGATGATTTGACCCGATAGGATTCATTGGACGCTGTCATCGTCGAAATGCTGTAGCCGCCGAACTCGATGGAGGCCAAGCAAGTCCAAATTCCATCACTGGCGTGATTCGACGCCTGAGATCCCCCTCTAGGAACGTCGATCAGGGTTGCGTCGCACAAGAGTGATCGCTCGGGGATCCCGGTTCTATGTTTCTGAGACCACCGAGATATCCGAGAAATGAGCCCGATTCTCCACGATCGCTCCGATGACCGCTCTCTGTATCCGTTCATGTAAGTATAGGAGGGTGTAAATCCACTATTATGAGCGATTTTCTTTCACTCTTCTTCGCGACGCCTGAAGACCATGATCGCTAGCCGATTAACTGCGGAGGAGGGACGTCCGCGCCTGGTTTCGCGAAGGTGCTACTTAGATGGGACACATGTAGCCTCGCGAGTCCGCTATCGCTTTCAGGAGAGGAGCAAGCGTCAACAATGAATACACGCGACTCCTCCAATCTCTAGAACGTCTCCCTCAAGTGCCCAAAGAGGGTGAAGTCAGCGCGAAACGGGGAGCCCCCACGGATTTTCGCGAAAAGCGGGCGACCCGCATGAGCTTGCATGTATGATGTGCTCGCTTCTGGCGCTCCGGTTATGTTGTTGAGATCTCTGGGTCAATCAAGGTCCATGGGACAATGTGGTGCGGATATTGAGCCTGACAAACTGCCCTGAGAGCCACCGTCGACTCTGGAGTGAGCACAGCTCCGTCGATGTCCGCCAATGGCCTCACGAGACCGTCGGGAGGAACATCGATTATCCAGATCCCGCTCAGGATCGCCGCACGACATCGGCTTCATTTGTTTTCAGGACAGAATGCGCTGTCTGGAGTCGGTCGACGCTGAGTCGGGTTCCCCTCTCCATCACTGCACAATCTAGCGCCGACAAAGAAGACCCTCTGCTGGGCCGACATTTCGATCCTGAGTTTATCGATTGCCGCTCTCAGGGTCTTCGCTCTCGCAGCCCACAATATCTTCATTATAACTTTTCCATGATGCGACCCGAACCCCGAGTTGATGACGGCTTTTCGCAATAATCGTAACAAGATTCTCTCACAGTCGTTGGATGAGGAGAGAGATCTTGTGTGTTCGCCTGATAGGATGGCCTTGACCGCCGTCGTCGATATTCAGTGAGCCCGCGAGTGAGTAAGCGTGTCGTCTGTTTGTCCATTTGTTTAGGTCCAGCGTCAACGACGGCGACGACTGTGGCACCGAGGAGAAGTGTCTGCTTTCGAGTACTGAGCTTATGGAGATAGTGAGCAGCGCGGGGTCGTGCCAGGATTCACGCCGCCATGGGCCGAGCCGTCCTAGTAAGGCCCAGCTGCGTGACAACAATGACGTCCGAGTCGCCGGAGAACTACAAGAAGATCGTGATAGTCGGCGACGGAAATTGTGGGAAAACCAGTTTACTGACACGCTTCGCTCACGGAGATTTTCCGCGAACCTACATACCTACCGTATTTGATACCGACGTTTCATCGGTGTCAGTCGACGGCAAAGACGTCCGCCTCAGCTTGTGGGATACGGCGGGGCAAGAGGCCTACGAGAAGTTGCGTCCGCTCTCGTATAACGATACAGATGTTGTGATCATCGCCTATTCGGTCGCCGACCGAGATACGATGGCGAATGTCATCGAGAAATGGTACCCTGAAATCTCCTACTACCTACCAGATGTACCTGTTGTGCTCGTGGGCACGAAGCTCGACCTCAGACCACCGCTCGACGAGATGAATTTTAATGAACGTCAGAAGTGCAAGTTCGTCAGCGTGGATGACGGAAGGAATTTGGCCGGATATATCAAAGCGGATGCTTTTATCGAGTGTTCTGCGCTGGCAGATGTGGCCGTGTGCGATGTGTTCCGAAAAGCCGCCCAGCTGTCGATCCGACGGAGGAAACGCCGTCGGAAGAAGAAGAAACATTCCTGCTCTGTACTCTAGGAACTGGCGCCATTAGAGTTCCTTCCCGTCCGGATACAATAACCGATGGCTCAGATAACTCAGATGTGTGTCGCGGAATGAGATGTTTCGCCGTAAGATGGAATATGGCGATGCTCCGCCGAGCGAGTTGGCCGCGGTTTGCCTAGTCCGACATTTTGAGCACTGGGTATTCCACAAGATGAGTCTGGAATTATTCTGCGAGCCTACCTCAGGCATTTAGCGGTGCGACACTCGATCGGAAGATTTGGCATCAGTGCCAACCCTCCCTCGTGAGCCGACAAATCGATGGATGTTATTAGTGCTCCAATGTGATAATCTGAGATGTGTATTTATTTCACAGATAGTATCTTCCGCATAGGCAGCTCGAATATTGGAGCCCATGTATGCGCAGGAGACCTCTTAGAGGAGTATGCAGTTTTGAGGCGAACGATGCCCGCCAGCTGAAAACAATGACAAATTGCGGCGGTCGGGCTCAGGGACGGAGCGGACTGTCTCGAGCTGCACATCCCAATCACCGAAACCAAAGCGAAAGAGGAATTCTGACGCATCGATACCACAAGATAATGACCGGCGATGTGGTCGGTAGAGCCATGCGGTCTCCGTTGTCTAACGAAGCGTTGTTTCGCATCGCGAAGATCTCTAAAAATAATCACCTTGCGTCGTCTTTCACTGTTTTGGTGTCACGGCACATCCTCAAGACGAAGACTGGCCGGATCTGGAATCCAACCCGAAGTTAATGCTATTGAGCCCGAGAGAAGACCGACTGCCTCCGTGGAGGATTGCCCTTGCCGACTGTCGGACACTGAGAAGAAGCAAGGAAGTCCCTTGTTAAACGAGTGCTGTTCGAACCGTCTCCGAAGAGCTTCGTCTTCGCTATGCAATTCGGATGTTAATCGGTGTTCAGGGCCCTCGGACGCAACTCAGCCTGGCTTTCTCTCGGGTACTATCCGGGAATTCGGAGACTCAGCGGAATTTGATTCATTGTTACGCAGAGTATCGGATCTGTTAGAAACGCGTTGTATCGAACTATAGCTCAAGTCGATCCCCGGCTTTCCGTACACGGAAATGCGTTTGTGATCCGTGAAGTAGTCCTGGATTCTTCGGGTAAAATCCCGCCTAATTCCACAAGCCTTCTGAGAAGCAGTGCCGCTTCATTGCTGACGAGATCGGTCACAATCAGCCAAAAAATCTAGAATCATAAAAAATAAATAACTTTTTTTAGAGAAAGCTAACCGTGAGGTGGTGATGGATTCGCTCTCAGGTGGATTTCGCGCGCCGGACGTCATGCGACGAGGCACGTCGGGCGCCCAATGCAGACCAGAACTGCGCGGATAATCTCTTACCAAGAATCATTAGTCATGACTCATGAGGGATCCTCGGGAAGCACGGGAGTCATTGAGCGGAGCGTTCAGGAGCCTCGTGACCATGATCTGCGCTTCCCGATTCTCAAGTTATCCATTCGTTGGTTTCGAACGAGAGGAAGGGAGATCCGAAAGCTCGATTTGTGCGACGAGGCTTTGTCTAAAGAACTAAATCCACGAGCTTCCTGGTACGCTGAATCGATACAGAGTCGACGGAACGTTGCATCAGCGGAAATGTGTGGGGATTCGAAGTTCCGCGAAACAGCTCTCAGAGGTTTCCCACTAATTCTTGAATTGGTCGAATACAAAACGTACTACGCTTAGGCCTCCTGACCACGGGAAATTCTTTTGTTCGATTGGGCTTCCTAAGTATACTTCCCTTTCTATTGCGCTAAGATCACATAATCCTACGCGGCAGCGAGTCCAGTCTATGCTATAGCGAAGTAGGCCCCACAATGCTCCGCTGCTCGTCAATAGTTTTGAGCTTCGCGATCACAGTGAGTGAAGTTGTCAGACTCGTCATTAGGTTGATGCTGTGCATTCGGGACACGTGTCTATGTAGTGAAATCTGATGATCCGCGAGCCCTCCCGAGTCGCAAACAATCATGACGTCCTTCCTTTCCCAGGCGGCCCTCGAAGTAAACTATTGGCCACTTCCGGACAGTGACGGTCGCGAGGCGACCTTCAAGGTCTCGCCGGATGATCAGGAGGTGAACTTGACGTGGTGTGAGATGAGGGAAGGCGCTTCTTGCGAAAGCTATGGTCCTGTGAAAGGAGAACACAATGTCACCGATCTCCAGCCCTTCACAAAATATAACGTGACGGCCGAAGCTGGCAGCAGGAACGAAACCGCCGTAAAAGTTTTCCAATCCGACTATGGCAGTGAGTTCACCTCGACTTTGAATTGGGCACTATGAAGTTATGGGTTAAGGGCAGTCCTCCCGCCGTGAATCCCCGCGCGTACTGATTTCAGCTGAGTCATCTGGTCATCGAGCTCAAATATCGGTTTCCGCTTCGCAGCCCCAGCGACTCTCCTCAACATCACTGTGGTCGAAGTCAAAGCGTTCTGGATCGCGCTGAGCTGGACTGCTTTGGACCACTTGAAGCTCTACGGACCCCCGACGGGATACAGACTCCAATTTTGCAACTCGAGCTGCGATGAAGTCGAGACGAGAGAAGCCAAAGTAGAGCTGAGCGGGCTCAAACCCCAGACGATGTACACCATCCGCATATGGACCTTCAACAAAAATTCGTTTCATCATCGATTGGAGAACCCCGTCGTCGTGTCTTCCTGTCAGGCAACCACTGCACCGGACTCTCAAACTTCCCTGATTTTTGTAATCGCGGGCTCGGCAGGCGTCCTCGCTGTCGGGCTAGGTTTCATGATTTACATGCGGAAATCCAGGAGCAACCGTCGAAAGGTTTATCGCTTCAATGTAGTACGAACCTACGACGGGGACATTCAAGTACCCTCTACTAGGAATAGCGTTTAGTGATTAGATGTATTGTATCTTCTTGTGTATAGCTCTTTCGGAGCACTCGACCAATAATGGCAACCGTCTATTTTGTCATACGATTTCACCCAAATGTCCACGCGTAGTGGTACTCGTCGATTGCTGACTCGGTATAAATATTGTACATGATGATTCTCGAGAACCTATATGAATTTTCTTGAGTGGAAATATCGAGCCCGAATTCATCGCCGAGAGATTCTATCGATCTCGGCGGGATGTTTCCCGAGCAGAAGGCACATTCGTGCCCGAGCTGGACAGCGCGGCGCCGGCGCTACCGGGCGCTGCATCCACGAGCCTGCCGAATGATGGGGACCGCGGATCAACGACACGTGGTAGGAGATGATCTCATTCCCTCAGGAAGGAGGGAACCCTCTCAAGCTGCCTGGGTATCCGCTCCAAATCAGGCTCCACTGGGACTTATCCACTTCGATCATGAGTTCGCTCTAAAGCGTAGACGAGCGAAGTGAAATCGACTCCGGAGCATTCAAGGCATAACGAAAGATAGATGAATTACGGCGCAGCCGCGAGCAATGCATGTGCATGCGAAGAGACTAGAGACCTTCCGCCTCCTCGGATCTGCTGCGTGGGTCCCGATGATCGTTACAATGTTCCGACTCAATATAATTGTCCAGAACGGAGGTCCTCGTCGAGGGAGTCCCGTCGGCCTTTCTCATACTACACCCGAGTTTGCTCCCGGGAACTTTCGAGATTCCACACTTGCCGCCGTCTCCATGACGCGAACTCCCCGAAATGATGCTGAATTCGGGAGTCTTCTGAAGGAGTTTTTCCCTTGTCGGGATGATGATATTGTATATTGTGGATGCCCGGCTCCGCACTCATCGCGGAATGAAAGAAGTATCGTTCCCCGCTCTAGAACCCTCCCCGGTATCGACGCCGACGTGTTTTCGATCGATCTGTTTAGTCTAATAATGCTCCCGGAACTCATGCATCATGCGGTAGAAGGACAAGAGCTCGACCATGATAATAGGGAAATGCGGTACCAGAGAGCGGTGCACCCACGCTCCACTGAGACCACGGCCAGGATTTGAGATCTTCGAACCTGGAGTTCATGGTCGAGATGAGGTTGTCTGGCGTCGATGAGATGTTTCATGTACATTCGATATATGAGCTTATATTCCGCGATAAACTCTGCACATTGCAGTGTCTTGTGCGGTGCTCGACTGGAGTCCCTACAAGCACATGGGGCAGCATATCTCTCGTTATATCTGAGACGAAGCCCTCCATCCGCATCAGTGTCGGGAAAGAAGTCCCCGGCCTCGTAGGATCTGCTCAACCCTCCGTTCGTTCCTTGGGCTCAAGACGTACATCAGGAAGTGGAGTGTCTACTGACGAAAGCATCGAGACGATAGATCGCGATGGAGAAACTACCGCCAGAGGTTCGTTTACTCAGGATCGGAGTTATTGATGTTCCCTTGAAATCTCCGTAACTGGGATTACCCTTGGAATGTGCCGGCGACCGCGAGCGCTCGCCCGTATTCCCCACGGATTGTTCATTCCTCGGATCGGAGCTCCACCAGCTGAGCAGAGTTGTCATTGATCAGACATTTAATATCTTCCCCCAGCTCTTGGCCATGGTCTTCGCCAGACTGCATCCTATCGATCGCTTGAACTGCGCACAGGTGTGCCGAAGGTGGGAAAGAGTCGTGACCGCTCCGCAGTTGTTGGAAGATGTCCAATTTGTGATTAGGGGCTCAAACATGCGGATGGCGGAGCCCATCTTGATGAGAACTACGCGCAAGTATAGACGTCTCAGGATCAAGCAAGGTGGAGTACCAGGGATACCTAAGAATCGGAGGCACGTCTTCGTCGTCACGCTTGAGCTCTCTCATCGGCATTTTCCAGGCTCTCTTCACAACTTCGATCGGAAGCTCTGGACGAAAATTGGTAGAAGCCTTCGCGAATTGGAACTGATCAAATGCACTTCCACGCCGCGAGTTCTCTTCGCCATTCTCTGCGCCTGTAGGAGTCTAGAGTCCCTCGTGGTTTGCGGTGAGTGCATCGGGGTATCCATGTAGCATGAACGGGGAGCTGGCCGAGGACCAGCAGAAAGAATCGCATTACCTTAGCCGCGAAAGTATCATAGGAACTCTCGGTTACTAGCGACCCACCGCTCGGGGTGCATATCGGAAATCCTGCCGAAAACAAGCATTTCGATATCCTCGACTTCATGAGAGCTTGAATATGTTTTAATGATGGACACTCCGAATCTTTTCTCCAGCGACTAATCTCTATCCAACTTCGAAGCTGGGCCTGCCGAGAGGGATGAAGGTTGAGGACGTGCGCAGGTCACTTCGCTGCATGCGGCATCTATCACTGAGGGATTTCACTGAACATCACATCACGGGCGTAATTCTCGGCAGCTTACTCGATTTGATGCCGTCATTGACATCTATCTCTTTGGCATTCTTCTTCCCCGACGAGAACTCGCTCCAAGACGTGTTGTCTGCATTACTGAAATCACATTCGATGTTCACCAAGATAGATATATCTTTCGGACAAATCAACGACGAAAGCGTGATCAAGATCGTGGAGAGGTACTCCTCGAGCCTCGAGCACATCGTATTGAGCGACTGCTATGATCTTACGCGGGAGGCGTTTGCTGCTATAGGCTCTTGCAGCAAGCTCCGGCATGTGGATCTCCAAGGCGCGCATCTGGGGGATGAAAACGTCGCACAACTGCTCCGTGGGACCCCCGATGTGGAGTGCCTCGAGTTGTGGGGTGGTGATTGGATCACGGATCAATGCCTAACGCACGTTTACGAATTGAAGAAACTCCGCAGCTTGAGTATGGTTTATTGTGCTGGTATATGCGGCGAGCTGCTCCGCAACTCGAGCAGGCTCTCGTCACTGCAGCACCTGGATCTCACGTACGAAAAATGCGATATCTCAGTTTTCCAGAACATAAGGTATCTCGAAGATATTCGAAGCCTAAGAGTGGAGTGCAGGAAATTCAAACCAGATTGCTTTGCCGTGATCGTTGAAAACCTCAAGAAACTCGAGCAACTCCATCTCCAAGCCTGCCAGGCGCTGACCGATTCCGATGGGGTTAAGCTTCGTAACTTGAAGCGGCTGAAGGTTCTCAGGCTCTGGGACGCATTCAGACTAACTGATTTGACTTTCGAGCATGGCGTAGGTTCATCGGACATGGAGGAACTTTCTCTCTTGGATTGTAGCCTATCGGACGTTGGACTGGCGAGTATAGCGGCTCACCACGGACGCCTGAAGAAATTATCGTTTAAATACTGTGCGCGCATAACAGATGCTGGAATGACGTCCCTGCTTCGGCGAGAACCTTTTCTTCGGACCCTCATGGTTATGTTTTGCTCCTCAATCACTGAAGTCACGCTTTCCGCCTTGGAAGGCCTGTGTCCTCACTTGGATTTCGTCGATTTCTCGGACTGTCAGATAGGCTTCCTCGCCCTCCATCAATTCGCGCAGCGAAGACCCACGGTCGGAAGTTTCGCCTGTATCGATTGCAGGGAAAGATGAAGGATCCGCTTTATCGAAGCTATCCGTTCTCGGAGCCTCTCCTGCGAGGATCTCCTCCGGAAGGCAATCATTTCAAGGATTCGCGTCGAGATTTGGACCATTTCGAATTCTCGGGAAAGTAGCGACGCTCAACCAGAATTCCGCGCTCCGAATTCGTTAAGGACATACAGAAGGGATCCCTGCGAGTTCTGCCGGGGTCGATCGATCTGTTCCTTCTGATCGTTCCGCCCCGACAGAACATTCCATCAAGATGAGGTGTGATTTTAAGAGATAAATCCGCTGGATATGGGCCATGGTGGACCAATTTTTCCTCGGAGCCGGGCGAATTGAACACCTGATTCCGCTAAGCTTTCCAATAAATGAATCGAGCATATTTTCTCTACCTCCATATGCAGTTCTTCCTCCACCATATGCAGTCCTCCGCATAGCCCGGGAGAGGAAAGGCTGATACAGGCGAAGGAATCCTATGCCCGAGATGCGACGATTCACGCCTTATTTACACCGAATACGCTCCACGGAGCTCGATAGTCTTAGCGACGCGATGATTCCTGGTGACTTCCTGGAAGGTCCGTGAAGTTCAGGGTCTTCCCTCCCCTTACCGCGAGCTCATCCCCGTCATGCTGCTCCTCGGGATCGCCCTCGATCATCGCCTCAGAGTCAGGGAGGTAGCTCCAGGTCATAGCGAAAATTCTTCTTCAATCAGCTGAAAGTGCCTCCGCTTCGGTGGGAATAGTCTCGGTTTGAGAAAAGTCAAGAAGAGCCCCACCAACAGGAGCATTAGGCCGGATGCAACCACAGTTGGGAGCACGTACGACACCCGTGCGGGGGCTGTTCGCACGATGAGAGTGTACGCAAGGTTAGAGTTTTGCAATACGTCCCCGAACGTATCAACGTTGTATGGCCACACCGTGATGTTGTAACGCATCGATGGCTCCAGATCGGAGAAGATTGCGTGATTTGTTTCGAAATCTAGGAAATGACATGATTCCAACGACGAGTAACGACAGATCAGAGCTCTGTAGCCCGACGGAGGTCCATGGAGCAGCTACGGGTCTAGCGGAAACCACGTGATAAAGACGCTGTCGGACGAGACCTTGACCGACGAGTAGTTCACGGCACTGAAAGGAACTGAAGACATCGTGATAAATACGTGGGGCTGAGCCCAAACGAAGCTCGGGATCCGCAAAACAGAGTTCTCGGGTGGAATTGAATTCCCTTGATAGACGGGGGCCAGACGCCTCGGTCTTAAGTCCCTCGGCCATATGCGCCTCCATCTCAATCAGTCCTCCGGAACAATAATTGCGCCATTACGAGTTTATCGAGTACGTTCGTCCATTATAGATGAACACTTTGGAGGGCCGGCGATAGTTTACCTCCCAAATCGGTTCGGAAAGCGATGGACTCATGGGTTGAGTTGTTCGAGAGAGTCAAATTGTAGTCAGTGTAAGGATTTAAACTCGAAAACTCCAATTTCTCCCTGAAGCTCTCGTTCGAACAAACTCTATAAGAGTCGTACACGCCGCAGAGTGTTCCCAAGAATTCCTGACGCTAAGGTTCGACGTTGATCAGAACTCCTCTTCCATCAGAGCCACGTTTGAAGGAAACGAATACGTCGAGGGTCATCCGCAAGGTTACAACAGATTTGGAATGCCTATCTATCGCATAACCACGGAGAAGTCTCCGAGATAGAGAGGTCGATCGCTCATGGTATCGAGGGGACCCCGCTGTGCAGGTATGAAGTCCATCTTATGTTTTCTTTTTTCCCAGGAAGTCTCATGCCAGAGGAGGATTCACAACCTCTAGTGAGAGATCTCTCCCTGGAATTCGAGTTCGAACAGCGCCTTCGCCGCTCTGCCCGGCTTCTTTCTCGACGCTGATCCGGACAACGTTTTCTCAGCTCCCGAGAAAAACCGTGAAAAAAAGTGGAAAAACCGAGGGAATACTGTGGTTTGTGATCACTGATCACCAGGAAGTACAAAACCTTTTTTACCAGAATGTCTCGTAAATTTTTGCCAAGGATGCGAGGCAAACCTCTGAGAAGCAGAAAGAACCGCCGCACTGAATTGTGTGGCATGTGCGTGGAAGAATAACTTCATGGCACGCGCAACGGATGAACACAACGCTGCCTTAGCAGATATCAATCTGCTAAGGCAGAGAATTCCAGCGCTAGAGGAAGAACTAAGGAAACAAGTTCTTGCCAAGAGCGAACTCATTAACAACCACGCAACTGTGGTTAAAGCTCTCACCGTCGAGATTGGACGGAGAGAGGAGAAATAAGGACAAACCGAGGCGGCACTGAAGGATATCGGTGACCAAGTCGAAGGTATGGCAGTTGAGGAGGTCAGGAGAGACCCGATCACAATGACTGTCTTGGTCGGAGAGAGTATCCTCGAAGACCTCAAGAACGAGAGGATCCTCGTTGGTCTCCTCGGTAAGAAGTGTCTCCTACGCGAGACGAGGAGACTAGTGGCGAAACACGCCGAGAAGATCGACCAGATATTATTCGAAACCGATGCAACGTATGTGCATCTGCTCCTAGAAATAGGAATGACTAACCTGCGCGACGAGGATTTCCGAGCGTGGAGAGTCAAGGATCTCGGGGACGGATAAATGACGCCATATCAGAGATGCAGGGACAAATACTAACGGTACTAGAGAAATACAAGTACCTGGGAATAACGCTCTATAACTCGAAAAACTACCTAAAGTAACAGGAGAAAATCTGGGAAGAGAGGGCGGAGAAAGTGCTAAGACAGATGCACGCGAAGTCCTTATGGCGCTGCCACAGATTTATGGCGACAAGGATACAATGGAAGAGTACAGCAGTACCCGCCCTGACGTACGCGAATTCGGTCACAACTATGTCCGCAAGACTGCGGAATAGACTTGAAAACCTACAGCGAGAAGCTGGTAGAAGGGCCTCAGGGGGGCCTAACCCGAACACAGCGGTAGAATTCATCGACGGGGAGCTGGGTTGGTCCAGCTTCGAGGCGAGGGAGGCCGAAAGCAAAATCACGTATCTTGCCAGAATAGGCGAGATGAGTGAGACCAGATGGCCAAAGGCGATCTTGACGATGCTTAAAATTACCAATATGCAAACCAAACTCCAGGACAGGAGATCGGAGCTGAGGGATGAATTTAACTGTCAGGAGCCCTGGCAATTGTCGACCAGGAATAAACGGATAAGCCGGGCGGCCTACAAGAAATATGTAGAAGAATCAGTGCGAGCCAAACTAGACTCAGATTGGCAGGACGGAATGTCAGGTAAAACCACCTTAGACAGATACAAGAGTTTCAAGACTGCGAAGGGCACTATCGAGCACCTATGCGATAACACGCAAGGCAGTCGTTTCCTTGCGAATGCGAGAGCAGGATGCTTGCAGACCAGGAGATATCGGTCACGCTTCGAGAACATCGATCCAACCTGCCAAAGATGTGGCAAGGCCGAGGAAACTCTGGAACATGTGATATTGGAATGTGACAGCCCGCCGGAGGCCGAGTGAATCGTGCAAAGAAAACTAGGGCTACATGAAGACAGCACGCCGAGGATGATCACGAGGACTAAAGTGCTACTAGAGGAATGGGAACGGAGGAGGACTACCACCGGAACCGAAGAAGGATATCACATGAATCGACCTGCTAGAGACATCGCCCCTGCACCAGGGTCATCTGATATATATTGAGACTGAGATATAATCAGAGAGTGTCAATAAATCAACTCTTTCGGGAGGAGGACAAGAGCTCGACCATGATAATAGGGAAATGCGGTACCAGAGAGCGGTGCGCCCACGCCCCAATGAGACCACGGACCAGGATTTGAGATCTTCGAACCTGGAGTTCATGGTCGAGATGAGGTTGTCTGGCGTCGATGAGATGTTTCATGTACATTCGATATATGAGCATATATTCCGCGATAAACTCTGCACATTGCAGTGTCTTGTGCGGTGCTCGACTGGAGTCCCTACAAGCACATGGGGCAGCATATCTCTCGTTATATCTGATGAGACGAAGCCCTCCATCCGCATCAGTGTCGGGAAAGAAGTCTCCGGTCTCGTAGGATCTGCTCAACCCTCCGTTCGTTCCTTGGGCTCAAGACGTACATCAAGAAGTGGAGTGTCTACTGACGAAAGCATCGAGACGATAGATCGCGATGGAGAAACTACCGCCAGAGGTTCGTTCACTCAGGATCGGAGTTATTGATGTCCCCTTGATATCTCCGTGACTGGGATTACCCTTGGAATGTGCCGGCGACCGCAAGTGCTCGCCCGTATTTCCCACAGATTGTTCATTCCTCGGATCAGAGCTCTACCAGCTGAGCAGAGTTGTCATTGATCAGACATTTAATATCTTTCCCCAGCTCTTAGCCATGGTCTTCGCCAGACTGCATCCGATCGATCGCTTGAACTGCGCACAGGTGTGCCGAAGGTGGGAAAGAGTCGTGGCCGCTCCGCAGTTGTTGGAAGATGTCCAATTTGTGATTAGGGGCTCAAACATGCGGACGGCGGAGCCCATCCTGATGAGAACTACGCGCAAGTATAGACGTCTCAGGATCAAGCAAGGTAGAGTACCAGGGATACCTGTGAATCGGAGGCACGTCTTCGTCGTCACGCTTGAGCTCTCTCATCGGCATTTTCCAGGCTCTCTTCACAACTTCGATCGGAAGCTCTGGACGAAAATTGGTGGGAGCCTTCGCCAATTGGAACTGATCAGATGCACTTCAACGCCGCGAGTTCTTTTTGCCATTCTCTGCGCCTGTACGAGTCTAGAGTCCCTCGTGGTCTGCGGTGAGTGCATCGGGGTATCCATGTAGCATGAACGGGCAGCTAGCCGAGGACCATCAGAAAGAATCGCAATACATTAGCCGCGAAAGTATCATTGGAACTCTCCGTTACTAGCGACCCACCGCTCGGAGTCCATATCGGAAATACTAAATCGGAAAACTACGAGTTCGATACTCTCGACTTCATGAGAGCTTGTGAAGCTTCAATATGTTTTAGTGATGGACACTCCGAATCTTTTCTCCAGCGACTAATCTCTATCCAACTTCGAAGCTGGGCCTGCCAAGAGGAATGAAGGCTGAGGACGCGCGCAGGTCACTCCGCTGCATGCGGCATCTATCACTGAGGGATTTCACTGAACATCACATCACGGGCGTAATTCTCGGCAGCTTACTCGATTTGATGCCGTCATTGACATCTATCTCCTTGACATTCTTCTTCCCCGACGAGAACTCGCTCCAAGACGTGTTGTCTGCATTGCTGAGATCACATTCGATGTTCACAAAGATAGATATATCTTTCGGGCAAATTAACGACGAAAGCGTGATCAAGATCGTGGAGAGGTACTCCTCGAGCCTCGAGCACATCGTATTGAGCGACTGCGATGATCTCACGCGGGAGGCTTTTGCTGCTATAGGCTCTTGCAGCAAGCTTCGGCATGTGGATCTCCAAGGCGCGCATCTGGGGGATGAAAACGTCGCACAACTGCTCCGTGGGACCCCCGATGTGGAGTGCCTAGAGTTATGGGGTGGTGATTGGATCACGGGTCGATGCCTAACGCACGTTTACGAGTTGAAGAAACTCCGCAGCTTGAGTATGGTTTATTGTGCTGGTATATGCGGCGAGCTGCTCCGCAACTCGAGCAGGCTCTCGTCACTGCAGCATCTAGACCTCACGTACGAAAAATGCGATATCTCAGTTTTCCAGAACATAAGGCATCTCGAAGATATTCGAAGCCTAAGAGTGGAGTGCAGGAAATTCAAACCAGATTGCTTTGCCGTGATCGTTGAAAACCTCAAGAAACTCGAGCAACTCCATCTCCAAGCCTGCCAGGCGCTGACCGATTCCGATGGGGTTAAGCTTCGTAACTTGAAGCGGCTGAAGGTTCTCAGGCTCTGGGACGCATTCAGACTAACTGATTTGACTTTCGAGCATGGCGTAGGTTCATCGGACATGGAGGAACTTTCTCTCTTGGATTGTAGCCTATCGGACGTTGGACTGGCGAGTATAGCGGCTCACCACGGACGCCTGAAGAAATTATCGTTCAAATACTGTGCGCGCATATCAGATGCTGGAATGACGTCCCTGCTTCGGCGAGAACCTTTTCTCCGGACCCTCATGGTTATGTCTTGCTCCTCAATCACTGGAGTCACGCTTTCCGCCTTGGAAGGCCTGTGTCCTCACTTGGATTTCGTCGATTTCTCGGACTGTCAGATAGACTTCCTCGCCCTCTATCAATTCGCGCAGCGAAGACCAACGGTCGGATGCTTCGCCTGTATCGATGGCGGGGGAAGATGAAGGATCCGCTTTACCGAAGTTATCCGTTCTCGAAGCCTCTCCTCCGAGGATCTCTTCCGTAAGGCAATCATATCAAGGATTCGCGTCGAGATTTGGACCATTTCGAGCTCCCGGGAAAGTAGCGACATTCAACCAGAATTCTGCGCTCCGAATTCGTAAAGGACATACAGAAGGGATCCCTGCGAGTTCTGCCGGGGTCGATCGATCTGTTCCTTCTGATCGTTCCGCCCCGACGGAACATTCCATCAAGATGAGGTGTGATTTGAAGAGATAACTCCGCTGGATATGGGCCATGGTGGACCAATTTTTCCTCGGAGCCGGGCGGAATTGAACACCTGATTCCGCTAACCTCTCCAATAATTCCAATAAATGAATCGAGCATAATTTCTCTACCTCCATATGCAGTTCTTCCTCCACCATATGCAGTCCTCCGCATCGCCCGGAAGAGGAAAAGCTAAAACAGGCGAAGGAATCTTACGCCCCAGATGTGACGATTGACTTTATTTACACCGAAAACGCTCCACGGAGCTCGATAATCTTTACGACGCGATGATTCCTGGTGACTTCCTGGAATGTCCGTGAAGTTCAGGATCGTTTCTCCCCATACCGCGAGCTCATTCCTGTCATGCTGCTCCTCGGGATCGCCCTCGATCATCGCCTCAGAGTCAGGGAGGTAGCTCCAGGTCATAGCGAAAATTCTTCCTCAATCAGCTGAAAGTGCCTCGGCTTCGGTGGGAATAGTCTCGGTTTGAGAAAAGTCAAGAAGAGCCCTACCAACAAGAGCATGAGGCCGGATGCAACCACAGTTGGGAGCACGTACGACACCCGTGCGGGGGCTGTTCGCACGATGAGAGTGTACGCAAGGTTAGAGTTTTGCAATACGTCCCCGAACGTATCAACGTTGTATGGCCACACCGTGATGTTGTAACGCATCGATGGCTCCAGATCGGAGAAGATTGCGTGATTTGTCTCGAAATCTAGGAAATGACATGATTCCAACGACGAGTAAGGACAGATCAGAGCTCTGTAGCCCGACGGAGGTCCATGGAGCAGCTCCGGGTCTAGCGGAAACCACGTGACGAAGACGCTGTCGGACGAGACCTTGACCGACGAGTAGTTCACGGCACTGAAAGGAACTGAAGACATCGTAATAAATACGTGGGGCTAAGCCCAAACGAAGCTCGGGATCCGCGAAACAGAGTTCTCGGGTGGAATTAGATTCCCTTGATAGACGGGGGCCAGACGCCTCGGTCTTAAGTCCCTCGGCCATATGCGCCTCCATCTCAATCAGTCTTCCGGAACAATGATTGCGCCATCACGAGTTTATCGAGTACGTTCGTCCATTATAGATGAACACTTTGGAGGGCCGGCGATAGTTTACCTCCCAAATCGGTTCGGAAAGCGATGGACTCATGGGTTGAGTTGTTCGAGAGAGTCAAATTGTAGTCAGTGTAAGGATTTAAACTCGAAAACTCCAATTTCCCCCTGAAGCTCTCGTTCGAACAAACTCTATAAGAGTCGTACACGCCGCAGAGTGTTCCCAAGAATTCCTGACGCTCAGGTTCGACGTTGATCAGAACTCCTCTTCCATCAGAGCCACGTTTGAAGGAAACGAATACGTCGAGGGTCATCTGCAAGGTTACAAAAGATTCGGAAAACCTATCTATCGCATAACCACGGAGAAGTCTCCGAGATAGAGAGGTCGATCGCTCATGTTACCGAGGGGACCCCGCTGTGCAGGTATGAAGTCAATCTTATGTTTTCTTTTTTCCCGGGAAGTCTCATGCTATAGGAGGGTTCACTCGAGAGATGATAGTGAGAGATCAGATAGACTTAGTGAGAGATCATATGTTCAGAGACGCAGACGAGCAGTCATAAAGATCTCCCTGGAATTCGAGTTCGAACAGCGCGTTCGCCGCTCTGCCCGGCTATTTTGTCTGCGCACGTCAAGCTCCGACGGGCGAGTTCGCGTTCCTTTGATAGTTATCCTCACCCGTCGGTGAGGATAACTATTGAACTATTAAGGATAACTACCCTTGATCCTCCTGGGTACATCTGCTCTATGGATCCGTCCTCGGAAGCAATGTGAATAACAGTACCCGGGACGTTAAACCTTGGCTGTGTGGATCAGCCCGAAAAAGTTTTTTTGATAGTTATCCTCCGGACATAGAGAGCATGGCCAACGAGTAAAAGCTCTGAGTAACTCACGCAATGAGGGAATACGCTCAAAAACACCAGGGCGGATCCAAGACTCCACATCTTGACTGCGACCAGCCAAAGAATCCAGCCAGAGCTTTACCGAGATTAGAATGGACGATGGTATCTCATTCCCTCGCCATCGAATGCTTGGGACGCTTCCGGTCTTGAGGCTGCTGTGAAAAGTTTTTAGGCGAATTCAGTCGCTTGCTCTGTAAGAGCTGCGTTCGTTCCAATAAAGTGAACCTCGGGATGGCTCTCAATGGATTCTTAAGGTGTCGTCTCCATCGATTTGAAGCGCTGCTCTGGGGAAAGAGGAAGCAAACCGATTTAGAAGCGGACCCAGCGATCCACTGAGGATGACATCATTCTCGGTCAGTCCGAAACGCCACTCGCAGCTCAAGCTGAACGCCCTCAAGGAGTTCGTTCCCGCTTGACCAATGACGACGATTTCCATACCGAGTTTCTGACATCTGATTGTGAGTGCGGGAGAATCGAAGAACAATCGTCGCAACCGATTGGAGACTGAAAGCCTTCGAGGAACTTGAGCTTGAGAGGAGCAGGTGACCCCCTCCGGAACGATTCGAGGCGGATCTTCAGCTCAGGTAGAAATCCTTAACGATTTCCGAGCGGGGGGCGATGAACGAATGTTTTAATTAGGAGCTTAACGAACTCCGAAGTGACGAAAACGGAAGATTCCTGACATATGTCGATTAGGAGCAGCGGACAAAAACGCACGAAACATGACTGGCTGGTTGGAATCGAAGGATTGCTGAGCTCCGATAAGATGTGCGCTCTCTGATGTGAGAGGATCTACACTCGGATTTGAGTTCCTATGCCAAATGGCCAGCTCCGATCTCTCACTGCATCGCTGAGACCCTCGGCGATCAGAAGCTTCTTCAAGATCCGAGAGCTGTAGGTAGGATCAGGAAACGAAAAGACATCAACTTACGTTCAGAGAAAGTATTTATTCACTAGATTTCGCGGATTCTTCTTGTCGCTACCATTTAGATTTTCTTATTCACCAACAAATACAGATTGCGAACGGAATTCGCAGTCGCAATCATGGTAGCGCCGAAGATGAATCTCCACATATACAGATCACGTTTTCCACGCTTCAAGTGAATCGGTAGGCCATCGTCCTTCTGGAACTCTGCCTGCAACTGCTTGATCCGCTCCAGGGACACGTACTGCCTGAAAGCGTATACCCGTTCAGAAGTCTCAGCTCGGGAATGCTCCAGGCTTGGTCCTGGATATGCTGCGAACTGCACTCCAACTAGTAGAATGAGGGGACAACACGACCGCAAGGAGTCCTCGTTCCTCATCTACTCACCTAGAAGCCGGCTTTGGGACGGCGGGAGCCCTGAGGCGGAGGAGTCTCCGTGCAGCGTTCATGTCGCAGAATAATGCACTTGTATTCTCTTGAGTCCTTGCGAAGATCACTACAGGACACGGTAAGTAGCAACCACAGCTCCCGCTACCACTATATCGCGGGAAATTTTGAAATGAATGTCCTCGCAGCGGACATCTGCGTCCTCGCGAGAAGTGAGAGTCAAGTTCTAGATACTTTATTAAGGAGCATTTCGCTGGGTTTCCCGTAGGTGTCGGGGGACGCACGTTCGAGAGCAGTCCTCCAGTGCTCGCAGAAATTAAGCGTCCAGTAGCTATGGGTGATCTCAGAGTGATACTGTACGTCCACGGCCTCAAGAAAGCCTTTGAGTTGGGTTGGTCAACGACAGCTCTCAACGGGCGTTGCTGAGCGCAGTTCGAAGAAAGCCGTCTCGGAGCTCCGGATCCTCTACGACATTCCCGGACGATGCGTTATGGGAGTGCGACTCCGGAATCCGGCACCAGAGACTCAGAGTCAGGACCTCGATCACTGAGCATGATCGAAATCCGAACTGTTCCTCATCTCTGTATCCGATGGCGAGGATTCGGCTACGAAGAAGTCATCTCTGCGGAAAAGGTCCGCCTGTCGGATTTCTCTGATTGAGCACTACTGGGAAACCCTCCATTCCGTATGGATCATTCTCAGCTGGTGGCTCATACTCGGAATACTCGACATCTCCATCATCAGAGACCTATGAGACTTTTTTTGACGAATCGGGGATTGTTGCTGAGGTAACACATGAATACCGGTGAATCCCGCCGTAGTATGAGGATGCTGCTTGAGCTTCGTTCCGGAGCCTGGCTCGACTTTCGGTCAATGGAGGCCGCATCCCTGCTCGATCACTTCCCGTTTCAAGGCTGGTGGCCCACGGATTCGATTTCTAGGGTATGCTGAAGAGCAGTCGGCGGCTTTGGAATCCACGAAATTTGCGGGTCCAACTAAGGAGCAATCCTCTATCTTCGTCCGGAGAAGATTTTGACGATTGGATGTTTTTCCTCGGAAATTATTGTATTCGAAAACACGAAAATCCGCGCGGACCTCCCCTGAAGGGGGTTCTCAAACATTCTCGAAGATCTGAGAATAAATGAACCCGTCTGCTCCCTGCAATCATAGTCAGTTCAGATTCCGAGCCAGCCTCGATCGGTTCCTCGGGAATTCGGTCTACTCGACCACCCGCCACTGCTCGACACGAGCGCGACGCTCCAGTTATTTTTAAATACTTTTTTTTTAAATTTAAATCAGTTTAAATACTATTATCGCATGAATGTGCTCGATGCCACTGGGAATGAGGGGAACAAACGAAGAAATGGAGCGACTGTGGATTCAGGAAGGGTCGATTCTCTCAATAGCTTGCGCAATGCATCGATCAAAGGATCAAAGCTGACCTGTACAGTAACTATTTTATTCTTCTCGATTCGCCATTTTCTCCCAGGCGGTCGAATCTTCACATACTCCGGCCCTTTCGTTGCAGACAGGAACGCCTAGCCATCGTCGGGGTCTTCGGTCAGGGGAAAGACATGATAATTCAGCCATGCGGTGCGGAGGACCAAGTATCCCATGACAATCCCGAGGATGCCTCTCGCAACGCGGATTCCGTCCTGGAAAGTGTCGAGAAGCTCACGCTGAGTGAGCACTCGGATACGTCATGCCGAGAGCGCGCTTTCGAGGCCTCGCGGGGCGTTCAGGTTCCGAACGTCCTCGGTGAGGCGGGGAAAGTCCTCGGCACACCGTTCCATGCGAACGATTCACGGAAGGATACGCAGACTCCAGGTTCCAGATAGCTCACCTTATTGGGGGCCTCGAGAGAGGTTATTTTCTCTAGGCCTTTCCTTATCTCCTCCCCGCTGCCTCCCTTGTTCCGCCTACGTGGGGTGCAAAAAGGGAATCGTTAGCCACTTCCCCGTCGGTCGAACCTGGAGCCGTTTCCTCTTCCTGTCGGCAAAGGACAGACACACAGCTGATCCCGTGGAAACCGAAGGGCAACCCTCGAAAGACAATGCCTACTATATCGAACTTCCGTAGACCAAGTGGATTTGCAGTACCTTATCACATTCTGGTGCAGAACATTCCGGCTCACGCTGAACAGTTGACGTCCGGAGTTCATGTTCAGTTTTTCACCGCGGAAACTCGCACGGAGACCTTGCGATACTTCGACGACGAGCTGATCCGGTAGACACCAACGCTACGAGGCTGCCTCCACCGCCTGTCTCGAGGAACCGCGCATCGTGCTTCGGGGCTCAGGGAGGTACCCTGTAATCTCGTTCTTTCATGAAAACTTGCAAGGGTCACACGTGGACAGGAATAGCCGAGTTATCATGGCGCGTTGGTGTGGTTTTGGATGCCCTCTGAATAAAGATGAGGAATGATTCCGGGTCATGGGCACAGATATGGATATAGCAGCATTGCCTCCTTACTTTAAAGTCAGTCCCGAGTCCCGACTGGAAAGCTTCAATATAGCAGATGTCTGTTGGGAATAACGGGGAGCCACCAAAAAATAAGACCAGAAACGCTTGGTGTCCTAGGTAGCTCTCCGAAACGAAACTCAAAGGAATCTCACTCTCACTTTCTGCTCTCTTACAGACCGGGTCCCTATCGGAGATAGATGGCTGGAAACCTAGGTTCTGAAATCCGGCGACGAAATTCCCAACGCTGTCTGACATGCATCTCGATTCGCTCGACCGTGGAGCTCTCGAGCCTTGACGGATTGGCACTCTCCGTGGGTGTGATAAAAAGAGAGAGATCGGCGGGATCATCTACTCTGGACTCATGGGCTCTCTGATGCGCTGCAGGAGGGTACCGAAGCATGAATTTTCCGGACCTTTTCTTGTTTCCCCGCTATTTCAACCCACAGACGCCTGGATTCCTTCCTCCTGCATGAGAATGCTAGGTCGCGGAAGTCCGCCGGCGCCGTTGCGAATTTCCTCCGAGGAGCTTCCGAAACGATTCGGAAACAAAGACTTTCGATGTTGTATTCCAGAATAGCTGCTCAAACATAAAGCTCCGATCAAGGCCGGAACGAATGAGGGCAGACATGGGTGGCGGGAGACGCGGGAGGGATTCGAGCTTTTTCTTCACAGAATGCTCAAGCTCCGTTCTGTCAGCGAGTGGCGGGCGAAGATCAACCATCAGATTATCGACGACGGAGCCCGATGTGGTGGAATTCTTCATATTCGAGAAAAAGTAGTTCCCTCTAATCTTCCCCCTGTAAACCCAACGAAGGAGGAGATACCTGAGCGTTTGCGCAGCGATCTCATTGTATAAAAATACGAAATTCCTCCGCGCTGAGCGTGCAGACGGCGCTGCTTACGTTCTCCATCCGCGCTGCGCTCGCGGCTAGATAGAAAGCCACCGAAAGAAGATTCGAGCGAATGATGAGTATGGGGACACTCATGCGCGATTTGTTAGAATCGCTAATTGAGAATCAAAGAAGACATGCAGCTTCTATGATCGAGCGATAGTAATAATCGGTGTGAACCCCAACTTCTCCCGGGGAAGGGCGGGGGGGGGGCGAGACGACGGTTTACTTCGTGCCGAATCGATCGTATCTGCATATCGACCTCAGAGGAGAAGTCTTCGGTGGGTGCTCCCTCAGTAGATCGTGAGGTGAGCAAGCGATCGCTCGCCACCGGATCGCAGCAAATAGAGGGCGCGAGCGGACAAGCTTATACGACGACATATATCCATTCTTGAGAACGAGTCGTGTCGACATCATCACCATGTTCTTCTACCACAGCACATTCCTGATTATCGGGACCCAATGACAAGTACGTGCGAGAGCCCCATGGGGGCGATTGTCATCCTCAGGCGCCTCTATGCAGAATCGTCCGCTTTGAACTAAAAAAAGGCAGGACGAATATAATTGTGCGGCGATACCGAAAGAGAAGAAACTCCCCGTCTCTCTCTCTCGCGAGTTTCTTTCCGCACAGTGTTTGGCTCGGAAATCCGCGAAAATCACTATGAGATTCCCATCCCTGATTCCCGCTAGTGAACCTCGGAGGGTATCCGAATGATCTTTCAGGCTGAATTGAGTGATAAAGCGAAGAAGACTCAGTCAGACGGAAAGACGCATGAGCAGTGGTAGATGTCTCTCGATGGGAGACGGTGAGAATGAAAAATGTCGCGCGCTGAACGCCGCGGCGAAGAGAAATTCGTTTGGGAAGTCTCCATCTTATAGCTCGAGACGATCGTCGCTCGCAGTGGAATACTCTCTCGGAATGGAGTTCCCACATCTGCATTTTTGTGGCCGATTGCGGACCCTCTCCCTTTCGTCAGACCTTCGTTGGCTCTGCCAGCCGGTCGGTATACTCCAGCTGGAAGTAAAATAAATAAAACGACCCGCCAAATTTCGAACGGCCCTCGAGGACATCCGAAATGCTGGTATCGACTCAAGACGCCCCTCTCCGAGAATAGCAGACTCCTCACGCAATGAATTATCATCTGTTCAATCGGACCTTCTAGCCAGAGTCCACGCTTAATCGAAGTCATGTATCAATATAAAGAGCGATGATGATTCTCTGAAGATCTAGTTCGCAGCGAATTGTTGTGGAAGCTGGCCCCTTCCCCAGAGCGCGCAGCCGCCTCACCGCTCCTGGCGTAGTTTCGAGCCTGGCGCACGTTGACTTCTACCCATCGATCGTTGGTTGCTGCTTGTGGTACGCTATTGTGAACATCGACAAGAGGCTGTGGAGTAAACGACGGATTTCGACCATCTCGAGGCTTTTTTTGTCCAGTTTCCAAGACATAGATCTTGCGTGAGGTATTCGTGCATCGAACCGCTTCGCCGCAAACGCTTAGAAGCAGCAGCACCCCAGCTGACCGAGGTGAGTGTCGCCGAGTTTCTGAAGCGTCTCCGAGAATACCGAGACGCTCGCTCTCGAAAAGTCCTCTCGTCACTTGCAAAACTTGGGCACAACGACTCGGGTCCGCAGGGCCCTTTGCCGAAGGGGAATCAGAGTGCGGGAGTCTCCGAAGCTGATGTCTCGAGTAATGATATCGAGCACAGTCGGACTTCGTGTTGAAGAGAAACGCATACGAGGTGCAAGAATTTTCACGCCGCTAGTTCTCTTCGGCTTGCGGGTGAGGACGTCTCTCTTTCAAACGAGCAGCTGCCAGACTCGTATGTTTAAGAGTATTGAAGTTCTACCAAGAAACGTTCGCCTGTCTGCCTCGTTTTCAAATTTCATCGAGTCTCGCCTCTTGCTGACCCTCAATCGGAACAGAACACCTCTTCATGAATGGACATCTTTGCTGAAGGGTAAGGCTTCCGATGCCTGGAAATAACTTGACCGACAGCAATAACGCTAGTTGTCCTTACTACGAATCTCTGTGTGGTTTCTGAGTTTTGATTTGAAAAAAATCCGCTCGAGCGCCGAGCCGCGTTGGGAATCTCTGATAATATTGGATCCGCTCGAGTGTCATTCAGACATTGACTGTACGGAACCCGTTCACGATTGTGCCTAAACATTTCTCTTGATGAAAGCGGCCGAATCGCTGACCTGAGAATCGTGGATGCTTTTTTGACGCTATCAACCTTCGAAGAAGCAATGCGCGTCTTTGCATGGTATCGCCGTTTTCTGTAGAATTGGCAATCCGTCTGACTTACTTCCGTCTTGGACTGTATGAGTGTACTCAACGGTCCCATGAAGTCGGATTGAGTCAATCGATGTGGATCCTGAAAAAAACTATCCGTCGATCCATCAAATCCGAATTCTGGTTTTCGATATTAATGATTTCGGCAGGTCCATAAATATAGCTTTACGACAAGCGCTCCGCCGCGCAGCCATCAACTGTTTTTGTACGATGAGCGCCCGGAGTGGAATCCGTTCGTTTGACCTTTCGATGAACTTGGTATTTCGGAAACTCGTTTCTACCCTGAAAGCTCCAACTCGAGTTCAGAGCCGTGAATCCATTGGCGTATAGCGACCGTGACGGTGGAGGAGCGAAGGATGTTCGGCTCAAGCGAGGACGACACTCAGGGCAGTACTTTGTCAACATTATCCGTCATTTACCTGCCGCGCAGTCCGATTTGGGATACACCGATGCAAATTGTGGAAGGTCTCGCTTCTCTGCTCGCTGGCTGCCCGGTTCTCCGATGCGGCGGTGTGCCGATACCGTAGCATTCCGGGTTTCCAACGCCTGGTCCTAGTCGATTTATTCTGCCGGCAGGTGAAATCTACTAACGTCAACTCTTTCCAATTAAGTTCGTTCGACATCGTGAACCACATCCCACATCCATCAAATTTGTTGGCATAGCTCTTCCTCGCCATCGGCCGATCCCTCGAGACACTTCATTTTATACTGTGCATGCTATGCCTGCTGAGACCGAAGGCATCAGCTGATGGATCATCGGGCCTGATTCGGGACTGACAAGGGACGTCGACTTCAAGGAGCCTCATCTTTGGATAATTCGAATGAAGTTTTGGACGCCAGGAGTCGTTCCAGAGAGAAATGTCCGAGAAACAAGCGCTGTTGAATATCCCCTGCTCAAGCATTCCGCGACGCGAGTTATTCTCGAAATATTTATAAATTGCGTCGTACGCGTAGAGTATTCGGTGGCGGGGTCCAAAATGAAGTCGCTGTCGGGTGAGCGAATGGGTGGAAGCAGCGGTCGTTGTCGTCGTTATTATTTGGCTTGAGGTGCACTAGTTCCGTGTACGTCTGTATACCTGCGGTCGGAGGAATGAAGGCCTGCCTTGAAATGCCTCCTTGTTCGAGCCTTGCTCTGTTACATTCACTGAAATGCCAAACTTGACCGAGTATCAGAGAACCGACGCTGCCGATAAGCATCTGAATATTCTGTGGCGCCGAGACGAGTGTTTAGCACGCTGCATGGCTCTGCTCTTGCTCGCTTCGGTGACTCGAAGATCGGACGGTCTTCCAATCAGGTCTTCCTGCTGGTTGTCGAGAGTAAACACTTCCGAGGAGCGGCCCGGATCCATCCCGTTGTCGCTCTCTGATGGGATCTGAGTTGATGAGGTGCTGGGTGTCGACAGAAATTCCGTGTATTGGCATCCGGAAACTCAGCACGAGTCGGAATTTACTCGTCAGAAAATCACTTAGTCCCTCCCGCTCTTCTGTCACTATACGATCAAGTGCTTCGATCGGAACTTCTCAATCTCATATGAAAAATGTCGCCGCGCGTGAGATTCGTTCCGCTATGCAAATGAGTGTATAGCATGATATATCTCTGTGCTCAAGCGAGTCGCTATATTCCTGAAGGCGCACTCTATATACGTCAGAATCGATTCCGTTCGTTCCGCGCGCCCTTGAGGAGAGGTTTCGCGGCTCTCACGATACTTCTAAAGAAGTTCTGAAAAACATTGATGGTCATCCAGACCTTTTTGAAAGGTCTCAATTATCTCGGGTCCGTGGAGGAAAAAGAGGACTAATCTTGAAACTTCTTTGAAGCCCCCCCTCCGAGCTAGACAGATGCCTGGAGCTTTGAATGGATGCTTTGAAATTCCGTGGAGGTCCCCGATTCCCTCAAAGATCCTGGAAAGTTGTCTCCTCCGTTCCATGAAAGCTTAAACGTCCTCTTCAAATACGCCCGTATTGTTCCCAGAGCGTTCCGAAGTTTGAAGGAAAAAGCACATCTGTTCTAGGAGACATGGACACGTATTAAGCACCAAGTAGGGGCGTTCCGAGAAAGAAAAGGTTTCTCTATTTATTCGCACTCGTTTCAGTCGAGATAGTATTGTCACGGAAAGGGCGGTGTTTCAAAAAAACGATGTGCAATCGATGGATAATATGCGGTTGAGATATTTTCCTCTGAAACTCTTTTTATTGGTACCGTCCGCTCCGAATACCATTCCCTCAATTTCGTCGACGAATAATTATTATCGTTCTTGATCGGCCAGCTGAGCCTGTGTATCGGGCCGAATTCAGCGCATGAATACTGGAGACTATTAAAGTTTCTGTTCGTCTGGCCGGTCGCATGCTCGGTCGACACGAATCAGCCAGAAACGCGTTTGCTCCTGGCCCTTCGGACAGTCGATGTTTTGTCAAACACGACGCGATGTCACCTCGCCTTGCCATCGTCCGGTGGCGGCTGCGAATCGACGGAGCGGCAGCTAATAATTTCAATTGAGGTTACCCGTTTCGCCGTTGCATGACAACTCCTGATTTCGCGGGGCCATACGCTAGCCATGGATGGGATGTGTGGATGGATGGACGGACCTGCAGAAGAAGGATGCGCGTAATTTTCGCGGTATGAAAGTGGTTGACGATTTTGTTGTCGTAGTAGGGCCACAGTTCGTGATGACATCGATCGCGTCACACGCTGTTTTTTCTCATCGACTGCATGATACGGCTCGGGCGTCGCTCGGGTTTCACCGGAATCGGTAGCACTTTCTGCATGAAACGACACCGTGAAAGAGAAGCTCGCAAGCCTTTACGGACGTCTCCCAGAAAAATGCAGAGCACCGCCTTAATGGCCGGTACTTAGATTGTGCGGAAATTCGGAGGGGTCGTTGCTTCCGGCCGACTTGTGGTGCTTGAGCGTCGTGTTTGCGTTTCCTCAGCCTCGAGTGTACGGGTACGTTGGCGCACGCAGTGGACCAGTCAATAATCTCTCCGCGCTAACGATCTCCCGGCGACCCAGTGTTTTATGGACTCCGAGTCTCCGAGCGAGGAAACTTCCACGACGTCATCGCTTACCAGATCGATTCGAGATTTCCCCGGTGCCTCTCGAGTTTCCGCTCACAGTCAATCAGATAATCGAAGATTCGTCCCGGTCGCGTATTCTCGATCCTCATGACTTCGACCTGACGACAGCCGACACCCGGGGACGAATCTGGTTTGTGTTCGATGTGGATCGAATGTCCCCGAGCTACCTGTCAAGTCGATTCATTGTCGTCAGCTGCTCAATCGGGGAGGAGACTCATCGATTCGATCAAGGATCCACCCCGGAGTTCCTCGCCGCGTGACTTGCGCGGTAATTTCCGTGTTCATCTGAGTGCGCGAAACATCAAGCAACAAGCCGCCGACGAAAAACCCTCCCATAGCTTTTTTTCCTGATGGGCGACCTTGTGACGCGGCTCGCTCACTGCAGCGTCGCGTCGGGTAATCGGAGCCACCAGAAAACGCCTATCGTTGTGCGCGTGTTCAAACACTCGCTCGCGAGCCATTGTGTATTTCCGTCATAGGCGTATGTTGGATAAAACGACAATAAACCAAGGTACAAATAAATGATTGGAAGGGGGGAACAAAGCTTCTACTCGGGGCAGTCGAGGCATTATACGCCCGTGTGTCGATGAGAAGAGGAACGAAGAAAGCTCGAGGCGGATCCCCGCTTGTTTCACTTCCCAATGAACAAGAATATGAATGGCTGAACAGTTACGCGGAGGAGCGAACCAATGAATAAACGAAAGAGAACTCAAATGGAAAGATGCTCGCTGTACGTATGCGGTTCGCTTCGCGTGCTGGAGCTTCCCGTGCACTGCGTCATGGTAATTACCGCTGGGGCCGACGACCTCAATTCTCCTCAGTAATGGAAACGAATCAGCTGACGTCGGACGGGTTCTGTTACGACTGCGGTTCTCCAAGTTTCTTCATTTTCTTCGCATTCTATACCAAATCGAGAACTTTCTCCCGGATATTCAGGAGGTCGTTCGAAATTTCCATATTCGACCGCCGGTCGGCTCATGAAAAAAGTTCCGACTTCTGCGTAGAATAAGCCATGGGATATACGAGCTCTTCTCGTCGATGCCATCAAAAGTTCCGTACCGAGCGGAGAGATCTTCCTGCACAAGGCACTATTGGATGATTATTCCCGAATCATTTCGTCCGTGCGTCCCAGTCTCACCCTATCCATATCAATCGTAGCCCTGCGGTTCCTCATCATCGTCTCCAAGCATCGGGGACGCCTTCCGCCTCTGACGGGTGCGAGGCGATCGTCCGTTGGTCGAGCAAAACGCCGTCCCAGAGGATTCAAGAGTCCAGGATCGAGGGGACACGCTTGAACTATTATGCGCCGCTAAAGGTCGGCTGAGGTGTCGCACTCGAGTCGACTGTCTCTGAAGACATGTTGGAACTTTCCCACCGCTTGGGTTCGTCCGAATTTCCATTCGGGCTGAGAATTCACTCAACGCGGCATCATAGCCTGCATGAAGCATCTTCTGGAGACGAGAAGATCGAGATCGGGAACCCGGGGGAAGAAATGAGCTCCTTGTTTTAGGGGGATAGCGGACAGCCCGATCTCGATGATAAACCCCGCGCAGGAGCTGCTTGCGAATTCTCCACGTTGATTTCATCGGCTGACGACCTCGGCTTGAATTCCTGGAAGCTCGAATAATGATAATTTTTCATGGCATGCCGGGCCCGTGTCTGAATCGAAGGATGATCGTCATAACGAAAAGCCGGATTTCTGGCGATGCGTCCCGGCAGCTTCGAGCCCCGTTCATGGGAATGAACGCTTCGCGAAGCGACGACGAGAACGCAAGTTCAATAAGGCTTGTGTTTGAGTTGTCGAGGGACCTTGACGCATCGATTGAATCCCGAATAGCTGGCGGAAGGTCCGAACAAGAGAGTAGCCCCATGCGAGCCTAATCGAAGCGATCAGATCACACAACAGAGAGTTCTCGATTTCAAATTATCGATTGAACGTCCTACCTCCTTCGAGTTGGAGAGCGTGAATCCCGATGTAGGCGAGACAGATCTATTCTGTATATTGAGGTTCCAATGCGGCATAAGGATCGTTCCTCCTGCTACGTCGGATCGGGCAAAAACGCGCCCTCGAGTCTGAAGCGTTTCCTCTGAGCCGATGTCTCCGGAAGCAGAGCAATCAGGAAGGAAGTTGCTGCTCGGGAAATAATCGATGGGCTGAGCGCTTTCCGGGGGTCGCGAAGGCTCAAGGATCTATTTTCACTCCTGTTCAGGAAGAAGATCCCGACTGGAATCAGAATGAAAACCACGAGTAGACGAACAGCCGATGAGCGAAAGTTGCATCCGCTGTATCCTGACTTCGCATTTTCTGTTTCATTTTTCTGAAGCCTCTCGGAGCGTCGCGTCGTGAATTTTCAACGCGTCTGCCGGCTGGATTTCTGTTTTTTGTGACCGAAGGAGGGAGCGAGGGGGAGAACTTTGAAATATTTCCGAAGGGCTCCGGCATCTCCCAAGGTTACGACGACGGCGAAAACAGCCTGCTCAGCTCACAGGCTCCCTATTTCAGGAGGGCCCGGTGATTCCACTTATCTGACATCATGTATTTTTTCGGCTCCTCAGCTTCGTCTTCCAATCTTCTAGAGCAGAACTTTGTGGACGGTTATTCAATCTGACGATGGACTCCAAGGTTTCCTGAACAAGAAAATTATTCTTCCGCTCGAGTGATGCTTAGCCGGTGGGAATTCCCCGCAGGAGATCGGACAATTAAACTTATTACTATCTGTTTCCGTATACCTGGAGACAATAATCGTCCTTGTCTAATTCGTTCTTGTAATTTGTGCTTCTTTCTGAGCCGCGCGGTTCCGGACAAAATGAGAGCACGTGAAATACCGAGCTGGTGCCGCGGAAGCCTTGTATTCAAGTCACCGAAGGTCTCCGAGGACCAGGAAGATCCTGGTCGAAGTTGGTGTATCTGTAATCGAGTATTTTGCGAGGAGCTCCTGCTCGAGAGGCTCTTTCCTGTTTGTCCCGGCATTGTCAAACGTGTGAATCCTTCGAGGCGGCTCCTGTAGATTATATGTAGTTCGGGGCGCTCTCTCACTCCCGGAGAATTTCTCGGGACGATTTTCAGTCGTTCATGGCTCATGGATTGTCAATCGAGCTCGAGGGACGCGGGAAGGAGGAGGGGGGAGCGCAAAAGAAATATTCTGGGATACGGTATGCTGGCGCGTCGGAAGAGGAGAAACTAATTCTGAGGAGAGGAATTCTCGTGCGTAGCTCCGCCAGTCGGGTGAAATTCATTCACTTCACTCCAAAACCACAAGAGACTCGCTTCACTCCCTTCCCAGCCGGAGCCATGGTGGCAGAATCGGGTGAAATTGCTCGAATCTCAGAGACTGGTGAATGGAGCACAGAGGAGCGGGATGGCGCTTCGATTCATTGATTTGGAGCGACGGTAGGAAAGACGCGCTCGAAACTGTGTTACCGTCGCAAGCGATGGGAAAGAAAGTTCACCCTCTAACATTGGTCCTCGTTCCCCTCACAGGGGAGCGCATTCATCAGACGCGCTTTCATTATAGTTTTCTCATGCTCTTCCCCTATTATCCAGCCTCCCGTTCGAGGCGTTCAAATTCCCCGCTCTGAGTCCGCTCACTCGGAGCAATTCATATATGTTCAGGCATCGAGTATCTTGAAATTCCGCAACACTACATCAGATGTTCGAATGAAACTTCATTAAGCAATTAAGCTCGGCTGGGGAACCATTTCTCATCGTTCTCTCCTCGAAGATAAATGGATTGAGGTGCCGGTTCCCCGCTCCATTCATATATCTCCCGGAGTAATTTGAGGAGAGGAGGGTTTTCGAGGAAAAAACGCAATAGTTTGCGCCGGTTCTGGAATCTGAGATTTACGCGGAGACTCGTCCCCGGCTCCCACCGTCCTCGAAGACATGTGTGGAGCTGCGGTCAGCTCCAGACATGCGTTCCTCCCGTTCGAGGTTCTGAGTTTCGTTCGCTCCGTTCCTTCCACGAGAGAAGAAGGTAGAGATAAATGGGGAGGACATTGGTGATTTATCCTCAGAATTCGTTCAGACGCTGTCAAGACATTTTATGAGTTCTCAGACGTGAGCCCTCAGGGCTCGGGTCTGAGCGATTCCCGGGATGGTGGGGATCTTTCGAGCGTGGAAAGTTTATGCTCCAATCTGACGGATTTTCCGTTAATCCAACAGATCAGAGTCTTAACCTGTGTCCGCTGACTGGCTATCTCTGACTGAGCTTTCGTGTGACCCATTTCCCGTTGAACAGTCTGGTTGTTCGCAGACAACATTTTCTGATGAAAGAATGAATCGAGAAGGGAAACAATCCAGAGTCCCCGAGCCAAAGCCTAACTGTGATTTGGCCACACACCGATCCGACAGCATTCCACGGAGTTGCCAATCGAGATTATCGCGATTCGATGAAGTTCGAAGGGTGCGAGTCGCGGGCCTGGATTCCAAATTGTATGGGTGTGGTTCTCTCGTCGGAGTCAGTATTAGATTTGGTCGGCCTGTGACCTTTGATCATGCTGCCATATAGGCCGTGGTCAAACGAAGTCAAACAAACTCCTGTCGTATCGAAGCCAGATTCCTGGTATTCGTTTTCCGCGGGTTCGGTCTCCCGCCTCTGAGGATCGAATCACCGGGCTCGGGCTTTTCCGAATGGAGTGAAGCAAGAGTATGTCTGGACAGCGGTGGCTACGAGAAGGTGATGAATTCATCAAAACGCATTCATTTCAACCATCTGCTGGAGTTTTTGGGCTTATTATCAATATTGAGTTCCTGTGCTCTGCCTGTCGGGGTTGTTGGACCTCTCGCAGCTGTAGAATTGATACCGTCGGCAGGTTTCCTCACAGAACGAGCACATACATCTGTCGCCCGCCTCGTGCTTCTCCTGTCGCGAGCGTATTAAGTGGTGTACAGGTGATAAATTCAGATATCGGCCTCTTGGAAACACCGGAACGTTCGTGAAACTTCCTCTTATCCGGTTTATTATCGTTGGCGCGTCCCAAAGAACTCGGTGTCTGTTTTTCCTTGTCCCAAGCATCGAAGGTGGTCCTACGCTCCGGTTTGAGGTCGATACTCGAGTTTGATGATGATCGCCGCTCGGAATGAGCTCTATGCTGCTTTTCGGTCACGCTAATCCCCTCTCTGTCTTTCCGACTCTCTGCGAACTCGTCAGCCGTATACAGAGGGAGTTCCCACATTCGCTTGGCAGCAGGCATACTGTCAGAACTCACACGATCGAGCGATTACGACGACGTCCGCGGCATGAACTTGTTCGGGGGAACTGTTTCCCGACTCCGCGTTGCGCCGCGACTTGCAGTGGATGCGCTTTTGACACGAACTTCGCCCGATTGGATTTGCGAATTCCCGCTGTACGTATTCTTCTTCCCTCGCTTTAGGTACCGACGAATTGCTTTTCGACGACAAGTCGCGGTGAATTTCAAGCCACGGAATAAGTCTCTCGCTCGCCGGTGCAATACTGGATGCGATACTGGAGAAGCTTCTCTTCTGATGTCAGCAACGTGACACACCTAAGCTATTCTGTCATCATGAGGTGAATGCTAACGAAGAAGATTCGATTTCTGCATTCGCTATCTCGCCCGCTCGTCCGGACGGTGGCTTGCTCGGCAGACGGCCTGCCGCTCTGTTTGTTGGGTGGCCGGTTTGTCGGCTGTTAGACCAACCGCACCTCTTGATCGGTTTGTGATCTTGAAGCGGGCGAGACGTGAGTTCGCTTCCAAAGCGCGAGACCAGACCATTCAATACCCGTGGCTCGTCCGTCTCGAAATTCCATGCCGTGTCCCGCACCGAAAAGTCGTCTCTTCGCCGGCCCAGCCCCTAGACCGAGACTTCCACGATAGCTGGTGGCTTGCTCCGTGATACAATAATATCATCGAAGAGTGCGAACGACGCAATGATCGAGAATTTCGGATAGTGATCCGAATCGTTATGAATCGAAAAAAAGATTCCGAGCCGAGAAATTCAGGGGGCCCGATTTATGGGGCGACGCCGACGTCGCTTCGTAGTCGCAGTGATCAGCAACGAGGCTCGAAATGCAACGAGTCTGCAAACGTCAGGTTCATTTCCACCGACTCATCCGAGCGGAGTTTTCCTTCCCCCCCCCTCAAAAAACCGTGCACACCATCTCGCTGCTCCCCCCTTCCCAAAACCCGTGCCCACCATCTCGCCCCTCCCCGCTCACAACGCAACGGATCCCGACTGGGCATCTCGCTAAATGAGACTTCCAAGTGCATACGCGATGAGATTGGCAGACAGAACTTCGTTATCTTACCTCTAACGAAGTCCTGTTATCCGACCTGTTCGCAGGACTGCGATTCCTCTGTCGGGACTCTATAGGTTAGATGAGCGCTTTCAATAATCTTCCTCGCGGCCGGAATATCTCTGAAGTGTCATCGCACCGAACATTTCTCGATCCGACTTTCCTTCGCTGCTCTGGCGCCGGTCGTGTTCCTGCCGGGACCATCCGAGAAATACCGAATCCACTCAGCTGATCGAATGGCTCCCTACGAATCTCCCTCCAACGCTCACCTCATGAGGGAAAAACGAACTCGGTCCTGTTTCCGAGGCATGGCGAGTAGAACTGGTGCGTGTGGTCCCGGGAGATTCGTCGGACTGGGAACTTTTTCGTAATGTGTCTTTCTCTCCCGCTCTCGCTTTGATGAAGACGGGCTTTTTCGCTCACCTCCGTTACCTTTTCCCGTCCTTCTCCATCGTTCCACCTCGAGTTTGCATCCTATCCTGAATCCTGGTGGGATCCGGGATTCGAGTTCCATCGCTGGACTTGATCGGCCATGCAACGCTCGCTCGGGACCTGACCGAGGCGGCGGAGAGCAGCTTCTGACAGCGAAGTCGTTACTTTCCTCCTAGCGCACATGTATTTGTGTCAAGCATCTCAACGACAGCCTCTGCAAGCGTTTCCGGTCAGTAACAGAGACCTACGCATAGCAGAAGATATCGAGTGGCTGTCGGCGATCCTTCACTACGCCATTGTTCACTGTTGCCTCGCAGCTTTTTCCGCCTCGCTCCATCGTCTGTGCAGTCTCTCGGTGCTCGCTGGACTCTCCAGAAGTCTCATTGTGTCCCGCCGCCCTTTCGGGGGACATCCGCGCTCTCAGTCAGCGGTCCGCAGGGTCTGTGGAGGGGGCGAGCCTCTCGCGAGAGGACATATTTTCGGCGAGAAACGTCCACCGGAATAGTTTCCCAGTCGCCGGACACAAGACCGAGCTCATTGGATGCAATTAGACCTGAGCTGGTGGAAGTAGCCTTCTTCCCGAGTTGTACTCAATCCGGATCAGGGTTCAGCGGGGTCCGCGGGCTCACGAGCTTGAGATCCGCTAGAAAATGAGATTACGCTCGGTGGTCCGGGAGATCTAAGGACTGTAACTCATTTAGGGGAAATGCGAAACGAATGTCTCCCTGTGGAAGGACAGCGAGGGAAAATCTACCGAGCGAATTCTTTCTCCCATCCTCGCAGGCCTCTCCAGGTCTGCTTTTCCCGTTTTCGGAATGGTTTGCGCTGAGATCGCTCTGCCGGAGCTGAGACCATCAGCGAACATCGCTGGCCTTCAATTCATCGTATCGGTATATCTATCCATCTCTTTTTATTGATCACTCTTTTCGGCTCGCCGTTGGCGACGTGACATCGGCATAGCGCACTCGGACAGAGTGACAGGCAAGTTGACGGTGGAGAGAAACACGTTCATGGGGCCAGTCCTACCCGACGATCATCGCCGAGTGTTCATAAATAAAATGGGACGAGATGGGCGAGTTTTCCTTCCCCTCTCGCGCCGTACCCGACTCCTCTCGTGTATCGTTTCGCATGCGCGGCAAGCGAACATCTGTCTCGATCGGGTCATCCTAACGCTGCTGACAGCTTCCAAGCGTTCTCGAGCCGTGCGGAGATTCCGCAGCGGAATTCCACTGCCTAACGATACCGGATCGTTAGCGTAAAGGCTTGAAGCCACTCGAGCGGAAGTGCTTGAGTCGGTCCGTTGTAAAATTCGCGCACGAAAATAAATTCGAGCGGCTGCCGTCGCTGCAGGTGCTCTGAATGCAGCGACCATAGGCGGAGCTGAGCCTTTTTGCGGATATGCAGAATGGCCGGAACCACAAAAAAAAAGAGAACTCGTCGGTTTCCTCTCCTTTCTGTCTGAGATCACAGACTGGGATCGATGCGGTGGTGGTTGGTTTCCGGAGACGGAATGTTGAGACCCTTTATAACGTCCCTTTCCTAATTCCCCAATCTTGCCTTCTATACCCCGGCGATCATTGCGAACAGCTCGTTTCTCGAGTGAACGCTCATGTCCGAGCCTTATTGCTCCTCAATAAGGGCTGGATATTACGTCGATATGGTAGCTTGAAACGTTCCATGGTGGAGTTCCGGCTCAAATGCAGCTTTCGCCTCGCTTGATCTCAGTGAGCGATTTGATGTACATTCGGCGGCCGGGAATCGTGCTGATACCGATTTTTTCCAAATCGTTACCGACAGCCGCATTCGGAAAGAGCCTCGCGAAAGGACATGGCCCGGTAGAGATATGCAACATTTCGCCTTAGTTGGCATCGATGATCCTGGTGAGCTCCGTCAATTGTTTCCCACCACGACTTCCAACTTCCAAGATCAATCGCGACTCGTAGCGTTTTCTCCTCAGAACCGCTGAGCGAGGAGTTCCCCTCAGATCCGTTAATCAGGCTTGTGGCGGCGATCGAGAGAAAGAACAGGATGTTTGCCCTGCTGATTCCTCCCTCCTCTTCCCCGTCCTCCGTCTGCGCCGACTGCTTGGAAGTGTATCGATTGTACGCATTCTGATTGCGGCCAACGGCGCGGGCTCCGAGTCCTGGAGTTCTAGGGGAACTCGAGAAGAGCCCAAACGACCTTAGTTTCTGCTCGACTAGGTAGAGTGACGCTGATGCCTTTTAGTCAGCTGTGTTCAAAGCGAGTCACCGCCAGCCCGATCTGAAGTTTCAAGTCGACTTTTTCGAGCTTCTTCCGTCTCTGCGTCCTCGAATTTCGTCAGGACTCTGGTAGGCTGGGGCAGACGTCCTCTCTCTGACATAAGAGCTCAACGTCGCACGGCAGCTGCTTCTCGAATTGCAACTGGTACTCGTATGGAGTCTTGTGTCATGTACCGGGCAGTGGGGGACAAGGTGCGCCAAGGAGGGGAGAGAATTTTCAGGGGCATTCGTCTGCGAGACGTCGAGCCTCTCGAATATCGTCCTGCTTGGCAGTCCCGACTCTAGTGCTGGGAGGGGCCGTGTCGGACCGCTTTGACGTATGACGTATGGAGAACATGCATAAATTCTCACTAATGATTGATTTTCCTTCTGTTCCCAGGTGTGCTACATACCCTTTGTTTCGAGGAGTCCCGAGAAAACATCTTGGCATTGACACATCGAAACAGCAAAGCTCGTGAGAAGTTCGCCCAGAAGCGAAGCAAAACCTTCTGAGGAGTTCTTCCAGTGAATGGCGAACGGGGCAACGGCCGCGTCTTCCGTAGAGCTCGGCTCAGCGGTGATGGCGTCTCAGGTGCCCGTGTTTCCCCAGGTCGGCGCAGTAGGCGTGGGCGGCAGAGCTGTCGCAGGATTTACCTCACCAGACCCCAGAACATTAGCCATGTACACAGCAATGCAAAACTCCGCAGCCGTTCAGGCGCTTCAAGGAGGCATGTTTCCCGGTGTTCCAGGAGCAGCAGGAGTCGTAAGTACCTTTTTCCCCTCGTCGTTTCCGTTTCCACTCTCCGAGAAATATTATCTTCGCTCCAACGGTGACGAAGCAAAGCAGACTCGGGAGACACGTGCTACGTCGGCTCTGTTGCTTGGTTTCAAAACTTGCCACCTACAGTCCCGGACGAGCTACTTTAGAGCAAAGGCAGTTCATCGTCGATGTCGGTTTACCCAATTTTCTGAATTGGCTCCTCCGGGTGTGGAGACGGAGATATTGCATCGATGAAAATTCCCTCAGACCGAAGTTTTTGAGCGGGTCGAGATCGGTACCTGTGCACATTCACTGTGGATAGATTTAGTCGAAACCACGACCAACCCGTGGAGCGGCGCGGCCTTGTTCCACGGATTAAGTTGCGAAGTTGAGTTGCAACGTTGTAAAGCCGGGGCCCAGAGCGAGGTCGCCTATCAAAGTCCATACGTGAACTTGATGGAATCCGAACTCGTTTGAACGATGCCTCATTTGGAACCCGCAAGGAACACCAGAGGCGCTGACTTCGCAAGCGACTCGTCCTGAGACCAATGCGGCCTCGCCTGTTTTTTTATCTCCTCCTCAGCAGTTCTCCTCTATTGATTCTGGCCGCGAAGTTCGGCCTATTGAGTCTCCTCTCTCCCTGTTTAGAGCTGTCCGAGATGAGCCTGCTCGTCTTTGGTCGGCCTTCGGCAGCTCACCACTCCCTCTGCTAGATCTCTCGGCGCGGAGGGGCTCAATTCCTGAGAAAAGCAGAGATCCTGTAATTCCGGGCTCGGATTCAGTCTTCAGCCTATAAGCAGGTAGTCGGAAGCCGACATTTATTCCCGATTGCTACATTGATGGGACCTCGCAGCTGTTGTCGCTCCGTTAGAAAATTTATGATTCTCAATATCGGGACGACTAGAGACTCGTCGCGGCCCGCCGAGAATGTCTTCATTAATTCCATTGACGACAAGAACGAAATCCGCGGGAGGAAGTCCCCGGAGAACTCAGCGCTGAGAGCCATCGAGCACGCTCGACAACAAGAAGCACCGGGACGAATATCGAGGATGATTGAGAGGAAACTTGAGCAGGGGATGTAGGAGGGAAAACTTCAAGTGAGCTTGAGGGAAGATTCAATGAGCCGTTCGGTAGGAACAAATGAAAAGGGCTTCCTGGAAGCTGTCGCGAGGTATCTCCAGAGGAAGGATAAGTTTCGAAGTGAAGAAAACCCGAGCGTGACTCTGCGCCCTGCGCGATGAGGCCTCGGGAAGCAAGGAACAAGATGAAAGGACACCGCCGCTTGCTACTAGGTACTAGCCATGATGAGGATAATCGTGATGTCGGGTAGTACGTCGCGTCGTCGTAGGTAGTCGCTTGCGGGTATATTCTCGAGTTTTTCTCCTTGTGCTCTCCTGCTGTCGTCGTCGACTTCGTGGTGAAGGCGGTGAGACTCCTCGCTGTCCTGCCGGATGCGAGAAAACGATCTAAGGGAGGCGGACGGCTCAGGATGAATTCGGGGTTGCCTGGGTCCTTCCTTCTCTGGGGCACGCTCCCGCCTTATCCTGGATCACTGGTCGAGGGAGGAGCTCAAGTCGTGGACTTGGTTTTTCTTCATCGAACTCTTCCTTCGCAAGGACAATCGATAGAAAGTAATACATCGCTGGTCGATCAAGTCTGCCGTTGTCTGCGACGCGATATCATCTCCCGCAGTCTTGGACCAATGGCTGCTGCCGGTATAAGCCAACTCCCAAGCGAGGGAGCCCTGACCAATGCGCCGATAAGGCAATCAGAATCGGAAAATCAGATCCGATAGATGTTGGGAACAATAAATCTCATCGATATACGGTTTTTTCCTCTCCAAAAATTGGACGGGCGTCATTGGGAGCTGAGGCGTGAGGAAGGGAAATTCAGTGAAGGCCTCGCGTTCGTCGATTCGACGAACATGTACCGAGAGGTCGTTGCGCGACTCGTTGAAAGCCCTCCTAAAATTGGCTATTGGAAGACTTCTATGGATTCGACTATTCAACGGCGTGTGTTCATAGTCGCGAGTGGAACTCGGTGAATAAAGAGGAGGATCCTGAATTGTGTTGTAGTCGAGGCAGCCATACCGCCCAGAGGCAACGTCGACTTCCATTGGTTCCCCCATACTGTTCCATATGCCGCTCACCTCTTTGCGTTTACTTTTTCCCCAACGGGGATTTCCTGAAGCTCTAGAGGTTTCCGAAGCCTCACGCCGAAGGAATTCCAGATTCCTCGTAATACCAACTCAGTACTCCGGGACAGCGCTTCGCCGTCGGTTGCCACGCTTCGACGTTGGAAGGCTCCCGATTGTCCTTGGGGGCTCTCTCGGACTCCTAATGCAGGAATCGCCTTGCTGCTCATCTCTGAGTGGGTCCTTCGTGCCTCAGAATCTCGGTCCCGTTTTTCATGAGTCTGTGTTGAGATAGAGCCGACGACGAGTGAAACTACAAAGTTACGTGGCCGAGGGCTGTTTGTCAACGGAAAACCTCGCGATCTGAGAGAGTCATAACAACAGCTCGTGGCTCATGAGATTGAGACCCTGACCCGCCCACTGCTTTTTCCTCGGGGTCCCCCTCGTATAATACGCAGACTCGAGATCTCAGAGGCGTTCGAGTGGGAGTCATACAGACCCACCGAACGATCCCCCCGGGCGGCTCGATATGCGAGAATTTTGAAGTCGTAATCATCATTTGAACAATGGCGTGATACCATGTGAGGCCGTCGGGAATCCAGTACGACCCGCACGCCAGCTCGTCGCTCCGTGCCTCGTCCGGATTCATCAATGATCATTGTGGAGATGTACGATTTGTCCGCTTTGCTCTTCGAGGGAAAATCCCGTTTGCTCCGAAAGGTGCTGCGGCGGCCGATGAATAGATCGGTGTTGTTCTCTCGGCGAGGAACCGCGAATTCGCTGAGACCGGGCTGAAGTTCTACTTCACTCGACTCCGGTTCGGTTTCTTGCTCCTGTTCCTCGCGCTGTCTCGTCTCTCGCTCGGTCTGACTCCTTAGCAATGCAACTCCAGTCACTCTCAACCCTACGATTATGTTTGCGTTTCTCGTCCGTCTCCCCCTGCCGCGTTCCCTACGGTCGAGCTCGAACTCCGTGCCGCAATCCCCTCCCGGAGAACCATCCGACATAGCCGAATTCAGTCGGACACGGAGATAGACGACGAGTGAGCGAGCGAACAAACGAATGAATGTACAGAGGAACAGGAATACGGACTCGCACAAAAATACATGGCGGGTGCTTCCGAACAAGGGTTCAAGCCCCTCTGAGAGAGTCGACGTGGAGAGGGCCCTCTCGGCGGGCCTAGGCCCGCGTGGCTCGATTGCATAGAGTCGTAGAGGCCGCCTCCTTCCGACCGACGAACGAACGAACGGACGAACGGATGGTTACGGTTTGTTACCTCAATCAAGCGATGCCTTGTTTCGTTCGTGCTTTTTGATTGTTATCTGTGTATGTGTACATAGTAACCTTGTGAGAACCGAACCCGTGATTACCGCTGTGTTGAAGATACACTGCCTAGGCTCGACTGAGAGGTGCAGATCTTTGGTGTGAAAGGAATAGTGTTCGACGACGGAACGACAGACTAGGAGGCCATGAACATTTTTAGTGAAAGTGTGATGCGCGTGTTTGATGAAAATTTCAATATGGTGAGTCCTGTGCCTTGGGTTTCCGCGCTCTGGGCCGGAGTCGTCTCCCCGTCCGATCCGAGATGCAGGTGCAGTTGGTGGTTTCTGCCCGGTGAGCGTTCTCTTCTCCTCGCGATTACCGCCGTTCCTTCCGATGATTAAAGCGCGTTACTGAAGATTGGAGACAGGCATCGGTTGTGGTGGAAAATGCAGCCTTCGCGCTTCGCGGCGCGACGATGACTGAAAAACAAAAACATGAGCGATCAGCTGGCGCACTCATCCTGCTTCCGAAAGCGTTTGAGCCGAGGGCGGGATGGCTGAGCGTCTCGTTGAGTGTTTCACCGTTCTTGCCCCGATCCATGGGCCCGAAAAAAAATTGTCAATTCGATTAAATGCAGCAGAAGCAGCTTGAGCGGGTTGACTTACGCAGAGTAAAGTGACCGGTGATCTCGCCGGAACTCCGTACGGAGCGCTCCCTCTATTGACACATTAGACTAAGTCGAGAGATGGACGCTTGACGTGTCTCTCGGAGAAAAGCGGCTCCCACGTCGACCGATCTGTCTACAATGTTCAGGCAGCTGTATTTATCCACGGCCGTAACGCCGCACATTGTCAAGAGGACAACGACGACAGGGAGGCTCCCTATCAGCGAGAGCTTATTACTTTTTGCCGGCTTTTAATACACGCGTCCGTCGAATGATCTCGAGCCTCCGAGAGCGGAGTGCCACTCATCGGATCGAGAAACGATTCAGAGTATTCGGAGAGGCCAGGAAAAACACTTCTCGGCCTAAGGGCGCTTTGTTTATGGCTCGAATCCCTGAATCCGGACGCGCGAAGCGAAACGAATAAGTTGGGCGACGCCCCACGACGACGTGGTGCTTATCCGCCGCCTGTGCATATCCGTTGCTTCAGCGCTGGCCGGAGTCCACGCTTCCTGCGTCTCGTCGGAAAACCGATGCAACACTCACCTGCCCGGAATTCGAAGCGCTGAGCCTCCGGCACGGGTGAGTGCTCGACGGGCGGCGTCCATAGAAATCTCATGTTGGATTCCCCCCCCTCCTCCCATGCTGCTGATGCTTCAATTCCGTTATCGAACATGAGGCGGCGTGTTTCGAATCGAACTTTTGATTGAGGAGCAACTTTTGATTATCGGTGTTTCCTGAAGCGATCGCGTCCCTAGACTCTCAGGAACTGTCGATCCGAAACTCCCGCGACTTCCTCCGAGCTCGGCGAGAGAAAACACGGACATTCAACGGACCCAATCGTTGTCGTGACTGGCTTTCCAATGCGGCTGATAACTCGAGCAGCTGACGGGCTGTCGGGGGTACGCGGGCAAGAGGAGCGGTTTGCCGAACGTACGAATGGGGGTGCGGTACATGAGCAGTGCGGCGAAACAAGAGACATGATCGGGTTGAAGCAAGCCCCGGGATGAATGATTTCGATTCGAACCGATAGCGATGGATGACGCAAAGTAGGGAGTTATTTCGGGCTGCGAGGGGGGACGCCCGTGGAATCGCCTCGTCGAATGCTCCCGCGGACTCGAACCTGCCTCCAAGGGAAGATTCCTCGACCCGGGAAACGGTTGCGTTCATGTTCCGCCTGCATTGTGCTGGGTCGATTGACGGGAATTTCAGGGGCAGCTTAAATGGCTTGAATTCCGAAAACCAGACTGTAATGAAAGGAATTCGGGGCAATCGAGAACGAGATCAGAAAGTAGCGCGAGGAGAATAATGTCCGCTCAGGCAGCGGCGGCAGAGCTCCGAACGGAGGACTGAGGAATTCCACATCTCTTGCACCAGGTGGAGAGACGGTGAGAGCTGGTGGAGCGGCAAGCCTGACCCAAGCGGAAACTACACCTATATGTATATGACAATATAACGATTACAGCGGTCAGCAAGAGACAATCTCCGCCGTTAAAATTAATGGTTGTAGGACCTCTGTGCGCTCGCACTTATGACAATGCTCACCAAGCTCGAGCATCGTGACGGCTCTGTTTGCTTTCTTTTCAAAGCCGCCGCGGCGACAACGACGGCTCCTCCTTCTCGCGGTCGCTCAGCTCTCGCAGCTCTCCGCGAGCTGAGTTCGCGCTTAAAGTGATGATCAGCAGAAAAAAAATGAGTCGCGTAGAGATATTCCCGAGAGGATCAGGAACAAGCCAACTCTTTCCTTTAGATCGTCATTTTACAGCGGTGAGAAATTCCCAACCGTTATTCTCTCTCCGTCACCTGAGATCCGTGATTTCGGAGACGCTCGAGGAAGGTCGCACTGCTTTGAGGATACAACCGACATCGGGTTTGACAATTGAAAAATCTGTTTGAAATAAGTCGGACAACTCCATCACTTTGTGCCACTGACAGTGTTATCTACCTGCTCGAGGAGTTGCCACGGGGACTCCACGGCTGTCACGCCGAGAAAATATTGCAGGGATATCGATTTATTGGAATGCGTCTTTTGAGTGATCTCTGAGGATCGGATGACAAAGAAATCAGTGCGACAGTGCCGTCCCGGGAGCGCTCCAGTGGAGGCTGACGCTTCGCGGCCTCACTCCTAGCTTCTCGCGTGTCTCATGCGGCTGCCAAACGTTCGAACATCGGTGTCACAACCGACGCAATATCTTCGCGGCACTCGTCGAAATTACGCTTCAAGAAGCTAGAGAGGCTCTCGAGCTGGAGAAATGTTCAAACGATGCGGCGATTAAATTTCTCTAGAGATATATATGCTCGCCCCGAGGAGTTTTTTTTCTCAGCTAAGAGTTCGCTGTAGAAAGGGAGATCGGTGGGAGAGCGTTTGAGCCCCGGCCACTCTAGTGTCAGCTAGGCGGCTGGCATTCAAGCCGGCGAACAAGACGGCCCCTGGGTCCTTCTCGTCGAGCGAATCTCTCTCTGTACATGCTACGACTGCTTCTAATGCTGGCACCGCTGTTTCAAAGAGCCCTGACCAAAGCCTCTACTGGTGACGGCGACGAGGAGAGTTCTACTCGATCATCTGATTGTTTTCAACACTCGGTCCGTCAGCTTTTTTCCAAAGTCGAACGAACGCTACGATTGTCACAACCTGATGTTGTCGAATCGCTGCTGAGAATCAGCTGTCGGTGCGAAGTGTACTCTACGGAGAAGCTTGTGGCTCGAAATAAAATGGAGCTTGTAACCACTGTAGCTCCCGATTTCGTCGATGACCTGCCAGAAGTGAGTTTTCGTTTTTTCCTCGTGCGAGAGCTATATTTCGGATATTCATGCCGCTGCTTTCGTGATCACAGACTTCCATTCTTCCTTCAAGTCCGAACTTGCTCCCTTCTCCCGTCCGAAATGGGATTCTTTCTTCCTTTCGAATTCTGCCTCCGGTTCGCTTCATGTACTTTGGGCAGTTTCTGTCGTCCGTATCTCGGGTCTTCCGTACATTTATTATCTCCTGTAAGGACTCTATGGGTCCTTGATGTCTTTCCTCTTCCCCGACATCACCGGCGCTCCGTTTTCGAAATTCTTCCCATTTTCTCGGCCTGGTCCTGAGTTTCGATTCATCACTTCATCTTTCGCCGTCGTACGGTCATCCTCTCTGACGATCCTTGCTGTCATCCGGGCCTTCATTCCCCGCCCTTATATCTCGCCGCTCGGCTTCGGCGGCGCTCTCCTCCGTCGCTCCGACGTGAATGATTTTCCGATCTTGGGCGTCTCTGGACGAGGGAAAAAACGGAGTAGAGGAGCTCCAGTCCTAAATGTTTGTTCTCGAATTGATGGAAAAAATGTATTCTGCCTCGCTGATTGTTTACAGAGACCATCGAATACGCAGACTCGAGTCCGCATCGCAATTTTCGTTTTGTGCCCACCCTCCTCTGCTGATTGACTCTTTTTCACTGTCAGCTGCTCCTGGAGCTCAATGAGTTCAGCGAACGGGAACGGAAAATGGAGCTCGGGAAGGAATCGACTCGCGAGTGAATCGAGGCTCCCGAGTCCCGAGGAAATTCTCGACGATTTCTGAGACTGGGGAAGATCTAGATTCAGAAAGGAAGACAAGCGATCCGCTTGTTTTTATGCCTCCGAGGAAAATGTCACAGCTGGTGACTGGAGCCAACTGGAACGTATGACGAATTCTCTAATGGATATTTGAAGCTACGCCCAGTCCCTGCGACCTGTGGTGCACGTTGCTCAGCCCCGAGCACGTACATCCAGACATACTTCTTTCGTGCGAATGCAAACGCCCCGTTCGTTGTGATTGTGGTTCGCTTTCACCGAGGCCGAAGCGGCCGTGGCCCGTTGTAGGTGTTCAGAATCATTCTCCGAACGACCGTACCTGCATTCGTCACCTCCTCCAAGAGATCGCTCTCGGTTGTCTCCCGGATGATGAGTCAATTCCGATCTGGTACGAGAGTTCAGATCGTCACGAAACTCTGGAGGAGAATCTTCAGGAATTATGAGTCGCGGTCCAGAGGCTCCGATCCGAGAGTCTCGAAGTCTCCCAACGGGGATATCAGGAGCAGGGGGCGCGGGCTAGGAATCGACAAGAGCCTCATGAGATGCTCCGAACTCCCGATATGTCTGCTGGTACACTTTGCTCAGCTGCTGTTGCGACGAGAGTTTTTGTTTACGCTGTCTCTCACGCGACACGCGTGGGTAGATTTCGAGAAGCCCGGCTCTTGCTCACGCGGACGTCAGCTCTTGTCTGCCTGTCGGACACGAGAGAGGAGCCACGACGAGAACGGCGTTAACAAGTTCTGGTCTCCCGAGTTGCGTCCGTCCTCACGTTATTCCTCCCCCGAAATATTCTCAATACTCGTCGCGGGAGATCGAATAACACCACGAGATTAATCTCCTCGGGATACCTCGGGCGTCTCGAATCTCGGAGCTCGGCTCCTTGATCGGCTTTGTTTCCAATTTGTTCTGCTTTGGTCCGCTGTGAGTTGCAGAACGCTGCCGACGGCCGACAGCAAGGCGGAATTGATTGCCTGTTCCGGAGTAGAAGTTCACCTCAAACGAGTGGATTACTGTGTGGGTTCCGCAACAGCTGCGGTCAAGTTGAAGAGTTCCCCGGAAAAGCGAGTCATGAATGACGTTGAGGCCTGCGACGTGAGACTTTCCTCGAAACTAGACGTTCCATCATGCTTTCGACAAGGTGAGGGTCTACGCACTCTCGGGAATTACGTTGGCTGCAAAGTGACGTAGACCGGGCTCCGAGCGTCAGGAGAAACGTTCCCAAAAGACTTATCGTCGCGGATCATTCGGATGACGCGACCGGTCGTAGCTACGGGGAGCGAAGGGGGATGTGGAAGGAATAAGGCGAAGCGGGTCGGGGCGGGGCGTAAGACGCAAAAAAACGCGACGGGGAAAAGCAATAATTCCGGAGAACCTAATCAGCTGATTAGGGTTCCCTTGCGTCATCTTGATGGACCTGTCGATGTCGATAATATCGTAAATGAGCCCGGGCACAAAGGTGTTTTTTTCGGCTCGAAAAACTCTCAAGGCCGTCCTGCTTTCAAAGCCTGCAGCTTTCAGAGTATCAGGCGACGAAAATCCTCAGAGAGAGGGGTAGAGAGCTGGACGGGAAGGAAGCGAAAAAGTGCCGTCCTGGTATCTTATGTTTCGTTCAACTCGGATTCCCAGCGCGACGATGCGAGAGCCTCGGCTTATCTGAAAGGACGCTGCACTTCATTGTTCTCAACGGGTCTCATTTCTGGATTTGTGAATGTAATCGCGGCCGTAAGGATAGCGCTCTGTTCCAGGAGTCGTGCCCGGCGCAAACGAGTTTCCCAAAAGTGGTCACGGTGTAACACGATTCGATATTGGACGTGGCCTCTGGCCAGTTGGTGGTCTGACGCAAAAGTTCCGAATGGGCGGACGAGGTAGGGAGGAAGGGCGCTCAGTCAGTCAGTAAGGCCGAGCGGCCGGCCAGCCGGCCGGTTGGTCGGTCGGTAGGTCCGTGAAGCTCTTCCGCCTGAATTGAACTCTTCTCTGCTGAGCTTTTTCTAATCCGGGCAAGTTTTCCACATTCGGCGAGGGCAGGACCGGGACTCCCGCTGTTGGCATGGAGAAGACGTCCACGGTCTGGGTCACTCGAAGAGCGCCCGGTAATCCCGATTTGCAGACGGATTTGCGTCGTGAAAGGCAGTGAAAAAACAGCTTCAGAACCAGTCCTGAGGACTCGAAACGGGCAGGATTGCGACATGTCGGGAAGCGAAAAGTCATTCGCTCGTTGATAATGCGCCTCTCGGTCGATCTGGCTGCTACGCTGCGGACCAGGAGAGGACCCTTTTGCCTCCATCGGCCTTCTTCCTCGGATTCACTCTCCGTGCGTTCCGGAATCGAAATCAGGTGTGGACAAAACGAATTCGACCGATCCATTCGGGCCATCCAGACCGGCGGAGTCGCAAGACGGCAAACATTCTCATTCCTCTACGGGCACCTCGTGTGGATTTCTCCTCCATCCGCCCCATCGGTCTCTGGCTATTGTTTAAGATCTTGGAATATTCGGGATCCTGACTGTGTCTCCCTCGAGGAGAGGGAATCGTAAGACTCCGCGCTATTCTAAGTTTCCCCAGCCCGAAAATTGAGACATAAAACAGCATCGTCCTACTTAGACTGGCAGGAGGGGAGAGAGCACTCGGGAGAAGGGACCTCGGGGAAAACTCCGACTTTCGCAAAGAGTCGGAACTCATTTTGCGAGGCAACTGCCTTGGTTGCGCGGGGAAAAAATTGCACCGTCAAATTTGACTACCCGACTGGCGGATGCAGTGTGCAACGTTGGAGGGATGAATCTCTCGGGAACTTATGAGCCCCGAGAGGTAACATTCCTGAAAACTCAGAAGATAGCCCTTGATTTCTTTGAGCTGGTCGTTCCCTCACCGTCGGTCTCTGACGAAATGACGAGCGAGCCGCAGGTCGACTACTTGCCTCAAAAGATTTTGATATTTTTGAGGAAGCACCCAACATCCAGATTTCCGTCTTTTTCGCTGGGCACCTTCTTCCGACAACCGGGGACGTAATCAACAAACAATTGAGTCGGAATCTAATCTAGGAAATTGCCATTCCAGGTTGGCGACCTTGGAGGTATGCAGCAGTTGCAGTTAGCCGCCGGCGGGAACTTCTTCGCAGGCCAAGGCGCTCCTGGACCCAGTGCAGGGGTCCCCGGGCCGATTGCTCAGGTCCAACAGCCTGTGAAGAAGGAGGACCCATCTAGGCCACTTCAACAGTCTCCTCAGCAGCCACCGACCGCTCAGTTGGTCACCAGTAATTCTCAGATTCCCCAACAACAACAACAGACACAAACACAGCAGCAGCAACAGGTAAGAGATCTCTCCCCGCATCGGAGGAGGATTGGTCAAGATCAAGGAAGGGAAGAATCATAGTTGGGGAATATTTTATGATGTTCGAGAGCGAATTTTGCAACCGTCCTCCCAATGGAGACCTTCTCGCTTTCGTCGTCCCCCGAAAGTGATACGAGGATCGGAACCGTCGAATCGGTCTTATCAGTGACAGCCAGACTATTGAAAGCGGATATTGGAGTTGGAGACTCCGACGGAAGTCGCGCCAGAAACTTGTTCGTGTGAGAGGCTCGAACCCGAGTCGTAGACACCACGGGGGAATCGACGACATTTTTTGGAAGCCCGGGACTCACTCGCGAGCGGAACTCATATCGCTCACCTGCAAGCAGGTCCACGTTTCTCGCCCAGATCCGCGACCAAGGCGTCCGAGCTCGACTCGGAGCCTCGGTTTCAATTAGCATACTTGATTTCGTAGCTCTCTGGCCGCGCGGAGGCTGTGCCTCATCAAGTATCAACGGTCTGCCTCGAGAGAGGAGCAAATGAGAGCCGTCCGATCACCGACACCGTCGAGAAGAATCAAATGGACTGTTCACGCAGACGGGGCGGGGGCGTAGGGATGTATGGAGATAGAAACAGCGAGGCTGGAAGACTCGCCCTGATATGCGTTCCTAATTATAGCGAGATGTTGAAGGCGATTTCAAACGAATGCCTGGCTCTCCGAGGAAGAAGAGATGTCTCATTATAGCGTTTGACGACTTTCGGAGACGACTACTGTCGAACCCGGTGACTGTGTTCGGATCCAGTTAGGACACTTCTTAGTGGAGACGCCGGCATCGGCTGGCCAACTCAATCAGTAATGGAGGTCGCGAACTTCCATCGCTCCGGCCGTGGGCAGAGTTTTACTCCTACGTCCACCTACTCTGCTACTTCCATCGTATTCAGACTTATTTTTTTTCTCCCTCATATTGATACGCAAACTTTCCAATCGTGAGTTGCAAGAAATGGTGGCCTCTCCCAGTGCTGACTCGTTGACCGCAGAATCAACGGGATATCGAAGCCCATAAAGATCGATCGGTGATCGATTTCAAATATCCGCACCTCGGGTCTCTCTTCGTTATCGGATCTCGATCTATTACACGTTGTTAATCGTACCTACGAACATGAAGAGCTCGATCGCTTTTTCTCGAAACTTCCATCTTATGTGGGAAATTGTCCGCTCGAGAAATAGTTGTGCCTTCCGCCAAGCGATCGGGGACTTGTTTGACGTTGAATCGCTTCTGTTCTTTATCGGTACTTATTGCCGTTGCTTTTATGATGGCCGGGAGCTCGTTAATTGCTGGCACGTCTCTGCGAAACCGCTGAATAAGCAGAGTGTTTTCGTCAACAAATGAATCGACAGTCAAACGAGAAACGGATAGCGTCACCAAGAATCTGCTCTTTGACGCTCACGGTCGAGCAACCAATAGTTGTTTCCTTCATCCGAGCCAAGACTGCTCCAACGAAAACGACATCGGTGGATCCATGATCTCGATTCGATGATGGCAGCTATTGATGATGTCCGACCGGCTGGCTGGCTGGCTGACTATTCGATTCTTGCACCGGACCGACCGGTTAGCTTTGCGAGCAGCTTTGAGCACTCATTCACGCACGTTAAGTGACATCGGCTTCAGTCTCATCAGTGCCTCGAGCGATCGTTGTTCGCCTCTGTCTGACCGGTTCTCGATCTTGTGTTGCTTCGCTGTCTCGTATTTCTGTTTCGTCTTCATCGTGGTCACCGTCACTGCGGCAGAAGTCACCAGAACCGCTAATCCATCTATAAAAGATGTGCCGGGCTCTGTGCGTGAGTGTCTCGGGAACTTGTCCCGAGATTACGATTGAGCGTCGAACGAGTGGACATCTGATTAAGCGGATCAGTGTTAAGAACCAGCGAGAAGTCGGACATTTCGTCTGCTACGATAAGATCGACGAACGATTGGGATTCTGGGTGAAATTCCTCTCACGATCATCGTCCTTCTGTATCTCTCTAGAAATTGGACGCGTCCCGACGCATAGCTCCGCCGAGCAATTTGTTGTGCTATCGTCCCGAAAGAATTCGCACCCGGAGCGATAAGGAGAATTCGATTCTAATCATCTGCGTTTTCCGCGCGGGCGAGGCGCTTCTGCATGGGGGCGAGCGTACGTGCGTGGGCTCATTCTCGCTTGGTCGGAGCGTAATTCTCTCCTTGGAGAGCGTATCCGTGGGCGAGCTGTATCTTTCCCTTCCACCGAGTCGTATATACGTTTCTACGCTGCTCAGTATATTTTCCTGGCTACGATCGGCCGATAGAAGCCGTAAACTCGGATCCGGACGCCATGACTTCAAGCTGTTTGAGTTCTGGGGCAGGGGAACGCTCGATTTACTTAGCGATTTATTCATCCAAATCGAGCATTCATTCTACTCGAAAGTACTATTTTCAGGAACGAGAACAGGTAGATCGCTCGGTGATAATGGAACCTAATATCGCGCGTCTGCAGACCGCCCGCCGAAACGTCACGTCCCAACTTCATCGGGCAGAGCGTCTGAATTGACAGTTTTCCCCTGTGGGTTGGCCGAGTCCTCCATTCGAAAGGACACGATAGCCTAGAGCAGAGGATTCATGAAGAGGACGTTGATGTTGCGCTCTCGATTGTGCGAGAGAATGAAACCGTCGGGCCTGGCTCGCTGAAAGCCCGCAAGTGGCTTCGTGCCAGCAGCACCTGATGACGACAGCGGCAATGTGATGTGATTCCTGGGTCTCGACGGCTTCTGGCGTGCATCCCGTACTGGATGACGCCACTAGTTGCATTCATTCCCGCGAACTTGCTGAAGCCTCCGTTGATGTCGGAGCCGACGTTCCCCGCAACAAGCGCTTAGTATGCGTCGCTCATTCGGGTCGGGGCGGCGGGTAATATCGTCGATCGGAGGCCCAGTGTCGTAAACTGCCCCCGTCCCCCGTTCGGACTGGTTCTAAACTTGGACGAACTCCGAAACTCCAACGAGTGCATCACGGAGATCATCGAGTTGCCACGGTGGGTTTTTCGCGTCGCCGCGAGCGCCCAAGAGATCGGCCTAAGCGACGAGCCCGGGACACCGCTCCATTTTCCGAAAATTTCCCTGTCCCGCATCGCTCGGGCTGGAAATTCCGCACGGCCCTTGTCGAGTGCGTTGATTTTTTGCGGTACGATTTCGAGACGATCCTCTGTTGAGAATATACGCAGCGTTTGTGGAGTAACAAGAATTTCTGGGAAAAATGCAGAATTCTCAGCCCTACCCATCGCTGAAGGAAGAAACCATTGGAAGATTGATCCGCCGGCGGTTTGTGGGTCAAGCAGTGGTGATTTGGGCTTTCACCGCGACCGTCTCCGCTGTCCGTCAAGTGCTGTCTGTTAACGGGCCTAATATTTATGACGACCGAATCAACTTTTCGCCGAAACACTCATCGATGGAAAGTTGGCACGGTGGATGGCCGTCTGATCGGTCGGTCGGCAAACACGACATAATGAGGGCTTCCATAAATGTTAGAAGGATATAATAGCAGTCTTCTGCGGAGGTCGATCGCCGATGGATCCCGCGTCGTTATTAGGACCTAGGTCGACCGCTTTGTCGATCGATCGGTTGGTCGGTCGGTCGGGCACCGGCTCCTACGAGACGAGATCGGGGGGACGGCCAAGCCCACAGCACTTGGGTCTGAATAGCGAGAGAAACTCGGAGGAGACATTATACTCAGAGAGGCAGGGAGACAGCGGCAAGCGATACCAACCTTAAGGAAAAGAAGAAGGAGATGATTCAGCATTTCAAACGCTGGTCGTCAGCACCGAGCTAGGGGTCATCCAGATAGAGCGACAGCGGTAGAAAGTTTGCTTACATGCCAGCCAGCCTGTAAATCTGTCCGTGTGTCTCGGTGCCGCGCAGCCTGCCGCCCGGATTACTTGACAAGCTTCCTTTCGGTTCGCCTGTCTGCCCAATCGGACGATTGAGCATCGTCTGGGCCGAGAGAGGAAAGAAAAATTCCCTGTAAGGGATTCTCATGAGCTACTGCCGCATGAAGCAATCGCGAAGCTTGCTCCGCGTATCGCTGGACCGGCCTACCGGTCGAACGGTCCACAAAAGATTCCAGTTCGGGAGGAAACTTGGTCCGGTAGCTCTTGAATCGAATTCGGATGGGGTCAGAGCCTGAAGTAACCTTCTGAATCTTAGGCAATGTCACACACGGAATAGAGTCGCGAGTTCTTCTGAAACGCCACCAGGTCCCGGAAAATTGTGATGGGAGCCCCTGGACGTGAGTTTCGGCTAGCCTGCTGGAGTTCCCGGAGGTACGAGTTCGGCAGTCACAGCGTTTCCTTCGAAGCGACAGAATAGGTCCCTGAACAGAAGATTCCCGTATCCCGTGCGAAGGAACGAGAGCCGAACGGGGCCTTGCGGAGTCGATGTGCCGGCGGAATGCATGGGCTTAACTAATGCTTGTGCGTGTCCAGTCGGGATCGTCCGTCTCTGTTCTCTGCGAAGGGAATCGCCTTCTCCGCTCCATGTTCATATGCTTCTCCTGTATCGTAGTCGATGTCCCGTCACCTAGATGGATCACGCATCGCCCGCCTGCTGGGAAGACCTCGTGGATATTTGACTCGGCTGGAAGCTTATGTTGTCTCGGAGGTAGAAAACGGATCGAAGCGCCTGAACGAGAGTAGGCATCGATCAGCTCCTTAGAGTATCACGGTGGACTAGAGAGGAGGGTTTTGGGAACCCGAGGAGACAATTCAAGCCCGGAGAGAGCATTAGTTGCAACGGAAGACAAGGAGCTCTCCGGGAGCTCAAATATTCCCACCGGCGCTGGAAGTCACCCGCAGAAACTGTCGGCAGCTTGGAGCTCGAGCGTTTGATGACGCTATGAATGAGGGGAATACCAAGTGGCTGTCTCTCGGTTTCGGCGGCAGCTGATTGCGGAGGGGGCGTCCTGGGCAAGTTGACTAGTCCGGGCTTGAATGTAATCGAGGGCTTACGCTGCAACTCAGCCAAGGGTAGCCCGCTGGCGACCGAGTTTGCCCAATAGGAAGTATAGTTTGTTAGCGTGAGACCAGCCTCATATTCCGTTCCCTGAGCAGAGCAATCCCAAGAAGCTGCAAACGTGATTTAGCACAAAAAAAACAAGAGGAATATAGGCGTGGGGCGTAGCCATTATTTGTCGGTGGTCTACCTGTAGCTCGGAGGATTGACCGGCCGGACGGCCGAACGACCAACCGACCGATGGGTCCTTTCCGACCGCGTCAAAGTGAATGGCTCTCCACTCGGCGAGAACCGATGAGTTCGAGCATACTCTGCCATTCCGATTTGAATGGCGCTACCGGGGTTCGCCCCTGCTCCCAGCCGTTCACTGAGCTGCTCGTAAGCGAGTTGGTCTTTTGAAATTCGTCATCCCCAATCGCGGATACGACGAGCGCTCGACGACGTTATTTTCGCCGGAACGCTCCTTCGCTCCACGCGTGATCTAGGAGCGGATGGGGGCCGGAGCAAAGGAAGCGAGACCAAGCTCATCTTCGGGCTGGACTTCTGGGGGTTCCCTCGAACGAACTGAACCTGGTCAGAACGCGGTCTAATGGGAGAGATCATGAGTAGGTGCTTCAGCCCAGACTGCAATTTGTGGCTAATTGCTTAATTCCAGTCGACTCACCGACGGATGCTAGTGTGCTCCTCTCGACACTGTCGTGACATCCCTCGTGAATAGCTGATCATACCTGTGGTCTGTGGTGATGGCGGAGAAGGACCCGTGTTAGAGCTCGTCGTCCCGAGCGAGCCACTAATTCGAGTACTCGACCTGCACTCACCTCTTCTCTCATTTTACGCAGAGCTGCTGCGGAAATTTCCGAGCAAAGGCAAAAATTAGCGATGTCATTGCTCTGTGGTAGGACCCGCGCGTGTCTTTCCCTCGAACTCGGAGATTTCCCGACAGCATTGAGAGCAGGATTAGAGGAGCTCTCTGAAGATAGAGTGGGGAGTAACTCGGGTCGGGCGGATCGTTATCCTCTGTCGTTCTCCCTGGAGAATCTCCTCGTTTTTTGCCGTCCGTTTTTCGGTCGAGCTCGACAAAGGAGCTTCATTCCTGTACGAAGACGGGTGAGTGGGCGTGTGACCGTCTCGAGATGAGCCGGCTCGATCGGCGGACAATCGGAAGGCTGCGAGCGAATTTTGTGTTCGATCCTCCACGTACATTATGGATAAATGGGAGAAATGTCTAGAGAAAAATCTCTCTGATCCTCCTTCGGACTCCATTGGTGCTTCCGCCCCGTCTGACATCTGATCAAATATAAACCAGCCTGTTCACCATCGATTTCGGAGCGCGGGAGCCTCGACCCGACGCCCAATCACCCGAGTTGTATTTATTGTGTATTTTTTTCTCTTCAGCGGTCTCAAAGATAAGAAGAATGTCTTCGAATCGGTTTACGCTCTGCCCGATATGGGTAGTCTACGAAACGTTCCGCACCGAAATTTCGTCCTTGTTCAGTGAAGATTCATCGGGTCAAACTAAGCTTCCTTTTTCTATTTTTTCAGGACAAATCGATCACAAGTCCCCCACCGCCACCGAGCGGGCAAGTCGCTAATAACGGCGAAGTCGAAAACGTCGAAGGTTCGCCCCTAAAGGAGCAGAACTCGAATCAGGTCGAAACAAATCAGCCTGATACGATTGTTCCTCCTTCTGTCGTAAACAGTCAACCTCCGGTGAACACTGTATCCGCCCCAAACTCTGCTCCCACCACAAAGGATGTGCCTAAGAGACTGCACGTCTCCAATATCCCCTTCAGATATCGCGAACCTGATCTCAGAAACTTGTTTGGGGTGCGTGGCAGCCATATTACGGTCTAAGTATATTAGCATTAATGGTATTTCATTCCAGATGTCTGCATGATTTGATTCCTCTTGGATTCATTCACTTTTCTTTGATCGGTCGATCGATTCATTCATTTCTCTGGTCCTTCTCTCGTGCTTCGATTGTTGAATTGTCATCTATTCACTCACTGTAGTCATGATCGTTCACCATTCACGAGCGATCCGGTTTCTTCCGCTTTCGATGCCCGGTTACTCGAATTTCAGCTCTCATTGTGAGACTGAGCACCGTGGAGAATCTCTAATAGCTTCATTCATCGGAACACCCGCCGCCGTCAACCTGCACTTGGCCTCGGTTTAACATTGTTCCCACATCTTTTCAGGAATTCGGGCCAATCCTTGACGTGGAGATTATCTTCAACGAACGGGGATCCAAGGTAAGCAGAGCGAATTAGACCTACAACCGAGGAGTAGATGGAATCGACATCCTCCCGATGAGAGAATGAGGAGCGTAGGTAATTGGAGTCGCACAGAAACGTCCAATCAAATCGGGAGACCAACTAAACGGCGGCTCCTCCGAGCACCTTATCAATCTGATGGTCTGGCGCAGAAGTTTTTGCTCGATTGCATCTCGAGCGTGGACGTTCTGCAGTCCCGTGGGTGGAGAACGAGATGGAAAAGTTTTTGCCG